>NC_061114.1:19889660-19893069 GCF_002878395.1 Capsicum annuum | reverse complement strand
AACTGATATATGTTAAACATGATTCATGTAACATGGTAAATGATGAAATACCAAGTAATTAACATATACTACATGGTAGCTCAATAACTAATTACATGGCCATGCAAATATCTAAAGTTGAACCATGAACTATAGACTAGTAGCAATGGACTGTGGGAGCTAATAATATTTCACATACCCTAAATTGATCTATTTGAGGTCCAACCTATAAACCTATCTCGAAGAGTGTTCCATATCTAATACAATGTTACAAACACGTAGCGATGTGGATCCACCAAACTGATGTCCAAAAGGACAACAGTGTCAATACTGGTTTGTTAAGTGACCTTTTAGAACCTACAATGGAATTATAGTTCTGGTAATAGGTACTTATAATAAAGGTCTTACCTTAACTGATAGGTGAGCCATCATTCATACGACTGATCGATACTAAGTACTTCTCCCAACTAAATGACAGTAATAACAGAAATACTCAATAAGTGTAATATTCTGAAAACAAAAAATAAATGCACAATCTTAGAGCATTCAAAATATATAAACTTAAGGAAATAATAATAATAATTACATGCGTGAAATGATAGGTCGTTGGGTGTCCTTAACCCACCACCATTGAAGAATGCAACTATTATAAAACTTCATAAACTGAGTGAATTAAGAAATTTAATAAGTCAAGTCTAAAAATCATAGATTTCATAATGTAATTACGTTTTATATTTTCAACATGTAATGGTACTAAAATTCATGTTAAGAAGATGGGTTCATAAATTAATTAGATCAAGAAACTGGAATATATAAAAATTCACATTATTCATAAACCTATGTTTGGAGAGATGAATTAAATCAAGAAATTGAGTTAAATTTCAAACTAAATAGGTGATATTAGACCCACTGATGAAATTCAATATACTTGGGGATGAAAACTCTAAAGAAATCTTTGAAATTGGAAGCTTGAATAAGACGAACCCTAGTTTCCCTGAAGAGGAAAAATTAACTCTTTTTTTCTTTGTGATGTTAAGTGTTCAATTTTTTGGAGTAATGAGGGCTTAGGATATTGTTTTTATTTATACTCCACTTTGAAATGGTTTCAATGATAGACTTTTTTAGGTTAAAAGTGTTGAAAAAGATTGCAAATCCCTTCAAAAAATATAACTAAAAATCAACAGAATTGAGTCGTACGGACCATTCCATAATCATGGGACCCACATATGATCGTGGGTGGTGTTCGTAGTTTGGAGGATAAATTTGGGCTCCTAGAACTCCACAAAATGAGTGTTGGTATAATTGTGAGACCCACCTACATTCTTACATTGGTTTGTAGGATGGAAGTCCATGCTAGATCAACTTTATAAGTCATGGTAGTACCAAAGTTTGTGGTTTCTAAAAACTATCGTGGTTTTCTCTCATGGTTGAATGGTATACTTGTCAACTTACAAATTTTTGGGATAGTTTCAATTAAATATGAGCATTGTACGGACGTACAATCTCACCAAGATTGTACCTATTCTCATAGGTTCTCAGTGTAGGACAATACCCCACAAAAATGGTCATAACTTTTTACTCCAATATTGGATTATGAAGAAACTAGGGTATTAAAAAGATAATCCAAATATGTATCATTTGGTGCCTCTTGATTCCAAAAATACCATTGAATTGAGGAGTTAGGCTAGATTGAAGTTGATAATGGGGAAATTCTTTCTAAGAAATTAATTGGTAAGGGATGTTTCATCTTAGCCATGATCTACAAATTACTTGTGGCCTTAATACATGTCTAAATCATATATCATACAAGTAAAACATGATGTTTGTTTTTCCATGTACTAGACATATGGTTTTAATCTTAGGTTGTATTTTGAGGTATTATAGGTCATGTTTTTCAATAGATAGTATCACATTGGCCTTAGACATGAGAAAAGGTACAGTTTATTAGTACTAAGCATAACACACACATGGGTTTATGGATCATGAGCATCATAACATAGAGCTTGAATACTTGGAAGCTTGAATTACTGAGAGACATTATTGCTTCTAGTTCATGGGTCAAAGCATGGACAATAGTTGTATAGAGAACTTGAACCTTAGGCGTAAGCTTGACTTGAATACAAAATACATTGGAAAAATGTTCTTTTAAATAAAAATAGGAGGAAGTTTGTTGAATAAGAATAGATCTCTTCATGACTTTTCGTGAAACTTACCACCATGTGAAAATTCAACAACTGTATTCTTTCATCATTTCTCCCTCTACCGAAGGGTGTGCCTTTATCCCTGCGTTAACTCAGTGCTAAGTACTACTTCCAACTAAATGACATTGAATCATAAAGTGAATTATTCATCCTTATCTTATTCTGAAAGTATCAATTGTAGATAATCGGAAGTGTTCAAGACATATAAATTGATATATGCATGAGTCCCTGGATATCGGAGGTTCTTAACCTACCATCATTGACTAATGCAAACTGAACATGATAATAATGAAAGTAGATCATAATAGTGAACTTCATAGTTCAAGAAAACTCAATGATTTATCAACCAAAGGGAAATTTATGATTCTAGTATGAAAGGATGCTACTCCTATGGAAAAAAAACATGTACTCATGGTTTAATTACAAAAATAAACTGAAGGGATTAGTAAACTCATATTTGACATAGAACCTAAAACCTTAAGAAAGCAATAAAATTAGAAATTTAGATGTTTTTGAGACTCAATGAATGGAAGGAATCCATTGATGAAATACCACATATCTGGAGGTGGAACCCTTAGAGAAATCCTTGAAATTTGAACTTGAAGTTTAGAAACCCTAACTTGGCTTTGGAGAAGAATAATTGCCCCTTTTCTTGGTTTTAATTAATTTTATGTCTTAATGGGGAATTTGAGAATGTTTAGGCTTATATAATTTGAGAATGTTTAGGCTTATATACCACCCTTGGGAAAGCCTAAACGAAGTGGGTAATGAGTTCAAAGAACGGGAAAAAACTAAACAACGCTTTTACAAAAGTGTAGGAAAAAATGGATACCAATCGAAATGACTCGTTAGTTCAGGTAACAAGTCATGGATTGGACTCTTTGTCAGAGATTCTACACCTTGGTTGTTTTCAATTGTTATAACTACCTCCCTCCTCACGAGTATTTGGGTCGATAACGGGTCGTTAGAAGGAGTCGTTGTTAGGGGCTTGATTTCTGGATATGCTTTTATTATGACGACGAATCGACCTAATGACTTATTAGGAATGATAATGAGTTGTATGCTGGACTTGTCACCATTGAGCTGAAGACTGGGATCCCTTACTGTTGTGGAAACAACTTTACCTAACGAGTCGTTGTGTCTGAAAATGAGTCGTTGACAGAGTCGTTGTCAGTGGCAGTTGACAGTCCCTTAAGCAAATTTTTAAAACTTTCAGAGCTAAAAAACAT
>NC_061114.1:19870192-19889560 GCF_002878395.1 Capsicum annuum | reverse complement strand
GAATGATGGTTCTTGGAGTTCTTGAACTAGGAACTTGGAATCTTGAATAAATTTGCAGAATTAATGGTGAACTTTGGAGGTTCTTGAAGTTGGATGTAGGAGCTTAGGGTTTTCTTTTTGAGTGAATTTTATGAAATATAACGTATAATGCTTCTAATAGGCTTTAATATAGGGTTTGAACGGATTTTGGTTGAGAGGGAATGACTAAAACGCCCCTAAAAATCAAATAATTCTCGAATCTGTCCTTTGGTGGATTGTTTTGATAGTTTGAAGTAGATCAATCATAACGTTTTACTCCGATATCCTAATTGGATGAAACAAATTTTATTAGAAAGAGGACTCTCATATATTTCCATTGATATATAGTATCTCACCCAGATCATTGTGTACGAGGAGTTATGATCGTTTGAAGTTGACCCAAAAATTTGCTTTTGATAGGCTGAAGTAGATCAACCATAAATTTTTGCTCCGATAGACAAATTGGATGAAACCAATTTCCTTGGAAAGAGGACTCGTAGATTTTTCCGTTGATATATAGTAGATCGCCTAGATCATTATGTACAAGGGGTTATTATCGTTTGAAGTTAGAGCAAAAATACGCCAGGCCTCAGTACTTTTTCCTGCACTTTTTACTGTTCACTACTATTCATGGTTCGATCAGAATGTTCATAAGTCGTCGCTCGGGTGTCCATTTTTTATGATCCATATATCATTGGAAAGCTTATTCAATGCTCTACGCAATGATGAGTCATAATCTATGACATTCCACATGGAAAATTTATAATTGATTCTAGAAGATAAAACCTAACACGTTTACGCACAAAATTTCAACGAAAAATTTCTCGGGGTATTACAGTTAAAGCTCTTCATGACCAACCTACTGCAACAGATTTGGATGCTTCTTCTGGGGTGTTGTTGGTGTAGTTGTTGATGTTGGTGATAGTGATCCTGATGCTGATACTGATGCCAATCGTGATGATGATCATGTTGGTGCTCAAGAAAAAAGAAATATATTTGAAATGACCCCTTACACAAGTCTCTCTCACTAATACATCGATTCCTCTCACCCATACATTGGTCCTGCCATCCTTATAATTGTCCCTCTCAGTTCTCCTCACCCTCATATTGTCATTGTAAGTGGAAAGTGTACAAGTACAGCTAGGATAAACTTCTTGAAAAACTAAAGGCTATCGCTGAAGCTGCTGAGGAATTGAAATCCAAGAGAGGTGTCATCCCATCCAAGAAGGTGAGAGAGCCATACACTCCTACAGTGGTAGTTAGGAGAAAGAAAACAAAAATTAGCCAAATACTCTCTAGTCTTAAATAAAAAATATCATAACTCCTCCCTCTCCAAAAGTTAAAGTTTTGGGGCCACTAAAGAAGGTGGACATATATGCAGCACTTAGCGATAAAGAGGGGATGAAACTATGAAATGCCAAGTATCCCAAGAAGAAGGAACCTGCACAAGAATACACAATACATATGATTAACTACCACGACTTCAGGAGTGTGACAGCTATGCGTAAGTGGTATATGGATAAGGTAAGTTTACTTTTCCTAACCTAGCCTTCTAATCTACTCCATGAAGAAAAAGTTACTCAATAGATGCATCATCTATTATAACAGCTGGGTATTCTACTGCAACTAGTGGTTGTTCTATTGCAATAGACTAAATATCTGTTACATAAGTTGCGTTAGCAGGGTAATCTATGAGTAGATTTAAAGAATCCTCTGCAACAAATAGACCATCTATTATATCTTTCCACTATGTTTTTCTTTTTTACAATTACTTACCTATTTAAAAATTGTCTTCTTATATCACAGTATGTTGACAAAATT
This sequence comes from Capsicum annuum, assembly GCF_002878395.1. Classification (NCBI taxonomy): domain Eukaryota; kingdom Viridiplantae; phylum Streptophyta; class Magnoliopsida; order Solanales; family Solanaceae; genus Capsicum; species Capsicum annuum. The sequence goes on along the minus strand of NC_061114.1, from coordinate 19,887,721 downwards.
TTATTCCTCATGAGGGGTAGGCAATTAGCGTACCCGAATGCTTATGATGTTGCCGATGGGATAATGGACCTCAACTTCTACAATAATTTTAAGAATAGGTACAATCATCTTAGTGATCTAGCTAAAATTCTTGGTAGCCCGAGATTTGATTGGTTAGTTTCTACGTACGAATGGGAGGAAGATATAATTAACTATGTAAGAGAAAAGAGGCCATATCTATAAGGCAAGAGTTAGACCAAGGAAAAGAGAATTTTTCCTATCATGAACGTGGCAGTCAAATATTTTCTCGATGTTGAGATACTTCTCGAGGAGGGAAAGATTAAGGTTTATGACTGCAACTTACCTGTCTTCAGTGATGAAGCTTTTTTTCTCCACATGCAGCCATTGTTAGGGTTGTTCCCCAGCTTTTTGAGGCAGAGTAAACTGATGGATCATTTGTCAGCAAAAGTGTTGATGAAGAAAGCATAGGAATTTGAAGGTCCAGATAAGGGCATGCACCTTCAAAAGAATAAAATTGGTGTCGGATGAGCTTGTATACATCGAATGTTTGCTGACCGACATAAAAATGTTCGGTCTGTTCAATGTCATTGTGAAAAAAATGCAAGAGGTCTGGGCTTATAGGGTACTAACTAAATGTTTAAAATCTGTGTATAAAGAAGAAGATGTACAAAGACAAACACCATAACAAATTTTATGTTTGACGAAAGTTGATTTTTTTATAATGCAATAGATTATCTATATGTTGTAACAGATAGTATATCTGTTGCAATTGATAGGTAATCTATTGGAGCAAATCAAAAAAGTAGGAAGACCTATTTGATAATGTCCAACAGATGACCTATATGTTGCAATATATGTCTGAATCTGTTTGATTATTTTCAACAGATATGTCGTCTGTTGCAACATATGTATTATTTTTCGCCATATTTGAATCTAGTATTCTATTTCAATTAATAAGTTCAAAACTAAGGATTAAATTATATTCACAGATAATATAAAATAAATAGAAGCCTTCAGAATTTACATGAAATAACTCAACAAATAAATGAAATATAAAAAAATCATTATGGGTACAAATGATCTACTCTACAAATAAATCAACAATTTAACCTTTGGTTCCAACAATTACCAAGGAGAGGTTATTAATTTGACAAATACAAGCTATAAAGATTTACTCAGTAAGGACAAGTTATTTTTCATCTGGTGTTATGGAATTTGGCTTTGGTCGTTGTGGATTTTTAATGTCGCTTGTGTACGATTTTTGAGCTTTTGCTTCTTCATATTTCCATAAAAGAGCAACATATCTTTTGTGGAGTAATCCATCATCAAGTCCATGATTTGTTACTTGTAATCCATTGCTCAAATACTCGACCTAAGCAATAACAAAAAGACTGCAATCCCTGCATTTTAAAAAATAGATAATCCATATCTTCCAGTTCATTAACCATTGTAAATTTATGAAATAAAACTAAATTATGATACTTACAGGCTACCTATGGGTTGCTGAGCAATTCTTTAAACATATTCTACATCAAACAGATTACTCATTATATCCCAATATGATTCAATCGTCCATCAATCAGTATGAACCTTATGATTTAATAAGCCACTTATATCAAGGTCAGTAGGCAGTATTTTGGCTATCTTTTGTATCTCCATCTAACGGTGCGTAACAAATCCTTCCCCACATTGAGTCATAAACTGGATGTGCCTCTATTTTAGAACAACGATAGTTAATACCCAATGGAATTCATCACCACAATTGATTGGAATGTACACTTCGTTGACCAAATATCAAGGTAAGTCAGTTGGAATATTAAAACCTTTGATGATGGTGATTAAGCATTCCTCAATTTGGAGAACTTTTGGTTGTTGTTAACAAAATCTATCGTAGGTATTATTGATGTAAACTGTGTACAAATAATTGTCTGTCGTGTATCTATATTGTTCTTGTGTTTGGAAATTGGCGTTCTTTCAGATGTAGTAAAAAATGACATTGATGTGCTGCATATATTATGAAATATTTCAGATTACATGATAAAATTAATACACCGATGCAATTAAATAAAGTATTAATTAATAGTAATATGTGTGGCATTTAAACCTAATAATTCTAGCAAGTTTGGGACTGTGACATCAAATAGAACCAATCCTTCATTTTGGGATGTGCAACAACAAAGTCGAACATATCAAAACCAAGACTCGATTCGTTCACTTTGTAGTGTTCGTCATTTTATTTTCTACATGATTTATATGTGTTAATGTCATGTTTTTATAACAAGAATTGTATAGATCAATATCATTAAAAAAGATTTATGTACCTATCGGTGTGATACTTTAACAGCCTATCGGAAATCCATTCTGAATAGTCATTGAATAACTTTATTAGTTTTTTTGGAGCTTCATCCGAGATGTTAAACCCTTCAAATAGGTAATACTTCCATTCTCTCAAACTGACAAGCTCCACTTTTTCTTGTTCCATTAAAGCAGTTGATGGATTCTCAACTGTGATATTATGCTGTTCAGCAGTATCTTCTACAATGACATCCATATTGAAAGCCAGAATTGCCAATGCTAATAATCATAGATATACAACAGATTATCTATCTGTTGCATCAGATGGATCATCTATTGGGACAAACTCGAACAAGTAAAACAGAGTTGTGCGATAATTTCGAATAGATGGCCTATTTATTATAACATATGACTTATTTATTGGTACAAATTAAAATAGTCCTAAGACCCATTTGATTTGCTGAAACAGACGGACATATGTTGCAATTGATAACACATCTGATGCAACAGGTTATATGATAGTTACAACAAATATATATATATATATCTGTTTGATAATTTTCAGCAGATGTATAATCTGTTGAAACAGATATGTGTTTATTTATTTGTTGGAACAGATGATATACATTAACCTTCTTCAGTTCATGCTGCCCTCCTATGGCCCTTGTACATTGATCAAAGGTGCACGAAAAAGACAGAGGAGTTGCAATTTTGCTTTTATTAATGCTTGATGATGCCTTAGAAATTTCTTTCCTTCTCCTCTCAAACACCTTGATGTCTGGTGGAGTCTATAGATGTGAAATCCTCTTTGATGGAATGACACCCCTCTTAGATGTCATTTTCTTTACAGAAGCAGTTAATGCATTAATAGCATTAATCATTCCATCATTTTTTGCCTTGCAGTCTTGACATTTACATGTAGAACATTCGGTAGAAGTAGAAAAATCTGTATAACCAGTATGATCATATTCATAATGATTTATTATTTCAAAAACTGTAAGAGGAGCACCAGTACCACTACCATCATCAACAACAACAAGCCCACCCTCTAAAATTATTTTTCTTATGATGGTTGTTGCTCCAAACAACTTCTCATTTATTCTATCAATGACCTTAGGGTCCGATAAAATTTGCACAGACCTTAAAGTAAAAAAAATGACATCTTCAACTCTCGATTGGTCAGAACAAGCCACGAATAGACAATCTAAAATAAATCAGTACATATATTAGCATGATGATGAAATTATTTTAAAAAATCATTAATTAAAATAAAAACTTAATTAGAATTAGACTTATTGCTTCCTACGGGGGTTGAAGAGATCAAGAAATTTTGCATTTTTATCAGTTTTTGCCGACAACCATCTCAGAATTCTTAGACAGGAAACTTGTTCCTCGTAGTTCACTTGTTGTCTCAAATAAGGAATGGCTTCAAATGCCAAAGCCTATAAAGTAACACTAATAAATCAAATGCATTATTGAATAAAAAAATATATCATGTCATGATAAAAGAAATATTTACCATGAAACCCCATGAAAACCACCCATATAAGTTGACTGTCCCTGGCGTTAATGGAATTAATAAATATTTGACAGTCATTTTGTAGGTTTCATAACCCCAAGGATACCTGTTAAATGCCTCAAGATCCTCGAAGAGCTTTATCAAATCAAGCCATATGTTGTTGTTAACATCTCTTGCCCAAAGAACATTATGTACACATCAAATCAAGCACAATGATTGCTTGTGCTTTTTTGAAAGTCTTTTACCTTTCAACGCTTCTATCAAATTAATGTTTTTGAAGCTTGGACCAACAAGGGATACGAGGTAATCATGATCACTTGACTTGCCTTTGTCTTTTTTGGGTTTGTGGGGTGCTTTTTTGGGTTAGAATAGGTATAACTTGAGAATGAGAAGGGGGATAAACTTTTCATCCAGTAACTATGGCAAACTCCTTCCAACCAAAACAAACAGGGATGCCACAGTAATTTAGCCACACCTCATCCATCTTATCTTTATTTTCATACATAAACCTACACTTGAGAAGATCATATACTATTTTCATTTGAAAACGAGCATTGTTATCCTATGGTAAATCAAGATATTGCCCAAAGTAGTTGTCCCTAAAATAACCATCCAATTTTTATTCTCAAAGTATTTTTCTGAAAATGACAAAAGATTTTCCCATGGCTGACTTAAACACGAAATCACCCATTAAATTTATGGAACCATCGCACTGAATTATCACAGGATAACGATCAATTCTGAAGGTTTTGACCAACTTTTTGATGGAAGGGCTATTAGCATTTGTATCTTCTCTTTTGAAACATTTCTTCTCCCCATGTTTATTATATTCTCTCCTGATTGAGATAACGCTTGTAAAGCAAGCTCATAAAGCAGTGGATGTAGCCTAGCTGCTTCACTTGTTCCTTTTCTTCGACTTAATTTGGTTTATTTTTTTTTAGAGTCATATTATCTAAATTTAATAAAAATATAAAATAGATTATAATTGATTAATGCATCGTTAAAAAGGATAACAGTAAATCAAACATGTACAATAGTAAAATAACAGTTCCAACAAACCACACATCTTTTGCACCAGGCAGGATATCTGTTGTAGCATATGACCAACCAGCTACAGAGGATGACCAATCTATTGTAAATAATATAAATAGGCCACACATCTATTGCACCAGGTAGGATATCTTTTACAGCATATAACGAACTTGTTGCAGCAGATGAGTAATCCCTTGGAAATAATAAAAATAGATCATTCATTTGTTACACCAGGTAGGATATCTGTTGCAGCATATAACCAATGTATTGCAGCAGACGAGTAATTCATTGGAAACAATAAAAATAAATCACTAATTTGTTGCACCAGGTAGGTTATCTGTTACAGCATATAACCAACCTGTTGCAATGGATGATTAATCCATTGGAAATAATAAAAATAAATCACTCATTTGTTGTACCAGGTAGGATATCTGTTACAACATATAACCAACCTGTTGCAGCAGATGAGTAATCCATTAGAAATAATAAAAATAGATCACTAATCTGTTGAACCTAGTAGGTTATCAGTTGCAGCATATGACCAACTTGTTTTAGCAGATGAGTAATCTATTGGAAATAATAAAAAAGATCACTTGTCTGTTGTACCAGGAAGGTTACCTATTGTAGCATATAATCAACCTGTTGCAGTGGATGAGTAATCCATTGGAAATAATAAAAATAGATCACTAATTTGTTGCAATAGGTAGATTATCTGTTGCAACCTATAACTAACTTGTTGCAGCAAATGAGTGGATGAGTAATCTATTGGAAATAAGAAAAATAGATCACTCATCTGTTGCACCAGATCACTCATTTGTTGTTAAATGAGTTATTTGTTGGGGTTGATATAATTTAAATGATGTCTTACATGCATGTTAATTCCAATGATGCCTAATTGAGTGGATAATCATGAATTATGGACATATTGAGTTGATTTCTAGACACACTTATATATGTGTTGGATGGATTGGATATCTTCATTTTGAGTTGATTATGAGCATTATATCCTCATTTCATTCAAATATATTCATGAGATACTGGTACCATTGAGGAACATCATTTTTGAAAGAAAACGAGATATTTTATAAAAACTTTTCTCGTGAACATGAGTCGAAGAGATGGATTGAGATATTGAGATATAAGTTATAGTATATGTGCTGTGAAGCACCCATGGATCCTATCTTAGGAGTTGCGAGCTCGGTAGGTGTATACAGAAAGTCATGCGACGACTTTCATTATTAATCCCATCCTCATTGCATGTGCATTTTACATGACTTTCCTTAGTTACTCTTGACTTGTGTTTAGTTTATGTATATTCGTTGTACATATTTGTGTTGTTTCTGTTTTCGTATATATAGTAGAATGTTAGTGGAGACGTTGTGAGCCACTGTTTTGGGACTTTTCTACTTGTAGTTGATGTGCTCATAGTTTTCTTTACCTATATTATTTTCTTCTCTTCTCAGTTAGCCTATGATAACTATTGAATACAAGTGGACTATACTCATTCTTATTGTGTCCTTTTGGTACAGATCCTAGTACGAATATAACAAGTGGAGGCTGAGTTCATTTTACTGAGTTCGGAATCTTCCTAATATTATATCTGCTTTTTGTCTTTCTTCTTTTATTTCAAATTCTATTTTTATTTTTCTAAATCCTATTGTTATTTCTTTTTCTGCCATATCTTTAATGTTTATTAGACTCCTTGGTAGTTTAACTACATATAAAGCTATGCATTACTAAAATAATTAACAATTGAATTTCCCATCATTTTCATGTTTGATAGAAATTTCTAGTACTAATATTATTTATTTATTTATTTATTATTATTATTATTATTATTAGTAGTAGTAGTAGTAGTAGTAGTAGTAGTAGTAGTAGTAGTAGTAGTAGTAGTATTTAATATTTTTACCTTTTATTTAATGTTTAAATCAATTGTAACACCATTTAAATGGAATAAATTTATGAAATAGTAGAGTTTATTTAGAACTTTTCAATCTTATGTTGCTAGTATTAAGCTGATGATCATCTTCTTCTTTTTTTAAAATTAAAAAACTTAATAATTTCAAATTCAAATATTTTTAAATTTTTTATTACAATACTTTAAACTTTGTCTTAAAACTGCCGCGTGGCTTCTCAGTAGCTTGCCACTTGGCTAATTGTGATGTTTTATCCTCTGCTTTATAATATACTAGTATACGTACTAGCACGATGCGCGGATAATATCAAAATATTATTTTTAATTATTTGATATTTAAATATCTCATTTGAACATTTCAAACATGAAATTATTTCTGAATGAAAATACACCCCCCTCCTCCCCCCCCCCCCCCAATTCCCCCGCCCGCCCCCAATTCATATATTATCGACGCACAAATAATAAAACGATAATCACATTATCATTTATTTGTCAATTTTAAAAATTAACTATCTATAATATTATATTCTTGAGCTCATTTTGGATCATTCTTAATATATGATGACATTTTGTACGGTATATAATATCAATTATTTTAAATTTTTTGTAAATATTATAAATAATTTATATTTTATGGGCGAATAACTAATGAGAAGATGTGTCTAAGTTGTTGTAGACGTACTCTAAAAGCAAAATTTCCAAAAATTAATATTTTTTTTAATGTATTTAAACATGAATTATATTATTTTGTTTGAAAAAATCTACATATAGTACCTTCATCATCATTCTTAGAAATTCATTCTCGATTTCTATATAAAATTAAATTTTGGCTTATAATATTGAACTATCTTTATTTCGATTTATATGATATGCTTTTCTTTTTAGCAAGTCACAAAAACAACAACACATTTAAATATTAAGTAAAAATAACTACAAAATGACAATTTCACCCACAAAGAAATAATTTATAATCATAAATTTTGAAAGTTCTTTTATATATTTAAAATAAACACCCATTTAAAATATTTTATATAAATAGAGAAGATGGAAAAAAATTATAGAAAGTAATTTATTAAAATTTAGTTTATATATATTAAATTAAATGACCCAATGGGTCAAATTTTATTTTTAAAAAATGTATAAACAACATAAATCCCCTAGCTTAAGAAAGTAATTACACAAAATCCCCTCATAAATTCTCTCTCCCGAATTTTGGCAAAGATACCCATACATTCGGCCAAATATTATGCATTGGTGGAATGTATAATGAAACAATTATTCCTAAATTTAAGGTAATAGAAATCAGTAATTATATCATTATTCCTTAATTAACGGCAATAATTAGCTAACATTAACTCATTTATGGATAAAACTAATAACTGAAAGTTGAATTTCAAAAAAAAAATATACAAGTCAAATATTATTTTCTCTAATATTGAAGATCTAGAAAGAAAAAAAGCTCTATTGCTGCAATTTATTTCTTCTAAAAGAATCCCAAAAAGCAACAAAAATCTTCAACATATGTTCTTCAAAATTTCAAAAAGCAACATGAATATCCCAATATTGCTGCAGCATTCAGGAATTTGGGTGTCAGAAACTAGTTATGAGTCATACAAAAGTGACGCAATAATTGTTCGAAAAGTATTACTTTCTTGAAATTGATTTCTACGATCGTCATTGAGTTGGATATAGACGAAGTACGTAAAAAAATTGAAGTGAAATATGTGGTTGAAGGAAACTCCTCTCCTATTGTAATAAGAAACGACAATAGAGTGAGGGTTTACGTTGAGTTAAAGAAACAACTTGCTGGTTTGGTTAATTTTTCGCTTTGTATTTTAACTTGCGACAAAGCCAATAGTGAAATAGAGTTTGATAAAGCAACTGGTTCTATAATGTGTATCGAGGGTAGTGAATATGATTCAGTTGCGTTAACTATTATTGAAACGGATAATCAGTATGCTCTATATGTGCCTGAAATAGAAGTTAAAAACTTTATTACTGATTGCAAGAACATTAAAATAATGGTGAGTCAGATATATAAGGATAAGAAAACTCTTGTTTCAGTAATAGCAAGACACGCAATAGCGAATGGATTCAACACAAAAGCGAAAAGATCCGACAAAAAAAGGTATGATATCAATTGTATGTCCTAATCTTATAAAATATTTGCTTTTTTTTTATTATAATAAATTTATGTTGTGTAGTTTTGTGAACTGTTGATGTGTAATGTTAATATACGAATATATGAAGTGATACTTTATGCGTTTGATAATGTATAATTAAATCGTGTCAGGCAAAGAAATGTATGATTCATTTGTTTAAGAGATTGTGAATTAGTTTGTGATTTATTACTGATTTTTTAAGTAAAAAATGTGAATGTATAATTTTAATTATACATGAAGATATATGTATAATATAACTGTTGTAGTGAAAGTTTTTTTTTTTTTTGTTCTTACTATTTTAATTTTATATATTTCTGTTTTATATATTGATTAAGTTTTTATTTATTGATGAAGATATGTACTGATAACATGAATATATACTTTCTGAAATTTCATTTTTTGATTAATTTGCTTTATGAATTATGTTTTTTTTAGTTAACAAACGTATGTATAATGTAGATTATACATTCAAAGCTATGTATAATATAACTGGGCAGTTTATGGAAAAAGTTTATTTTATTTCTATTTTCAAGATTAATAATTTTATTTAATACAATGAATAAGTTTTTATATTTTGATGTAGCTATGTACTGATTTATCGTAACGACGATTGCAAGTGGGTCATGAAGGCGTCTTGTATGAATGAATCGAAATTGTTTTTGATTAAAACATTTGTTTCGGAGCATAGTTGCAGTCTTAGGGACCGAGTACTGAATAATGTGGTTGCGACAAGTAATTTTGTGAGTGAATTTAATGCTCCAAAATTAATCAATCACAAAATAATACACACCCCCACGGACATTATCGAAGAGATGAAGGCTATTTACGAAGTCGACATTAACTACATGATATCATGGCGCGCAAAAGAGAAGGCGATTGCGAGGCTTAGAGGTGGACCAGCAGATAGATATAGAAAAATGCCCCGTTATATCTATATGCTAAACCAAGTGTATCCACAATCGGACATTTGGATGCATAAGGCAGTAGATAACGAGTTTAAATACTTATTTATTGCATTATGTTCGATGATTAGGGGTTTTGAATTTTGTAGACCTGTTGTAGTTGTTGACGGGGCACATTTAAGTGGTCCATATGAAGGAACATTTGTATCGGCAAGCACATTAGATGGTGCAGATACTGTGCGTTCATCTTTTTTTGTACTCTTTTTTTGTTTTTTTATTTGCTATATATTATATTAGCTTGTACATTGATGTTTTATTTATAATGAATCATAAAGATGCTAAATTAGCACCTTTATAGTTTACTTATTTTTTTAACAATGATTGCCTTATTTAATTTATTTGTAGGTTGTATTCTACCATTAGCGTACGATGTTGTTGATTCAGAGAATGATAACGCGTGGATTTGGTATTTTCAACAGTTTAGAGAGGCATTTGGTGAAAGAGACAACATGTGTATTGTTTCAGACAGAAATCAAAATATCATAAAAGGTGGAACCATTGTTTATCCTATTGTCCCTCATCTAGCTTGTATATGGCATTTATAGAAAAACGTTTGCACCCATTTTAGGAAAGAAAAGATAGACTTAGTGACCTTTATTATTCCATGGCTAAATATTATAAAAAAAAATTCAATATATTTTGTCTAAGGTTGCTAAGATTGATGAACGAGTTAAGGAATATCTGGAGGAAGCTGGGTATGAAAAATGGGCTCGGTGTCGCTCTCCTGTAAATAGAGGTAGAATGATGACTTCAAATATAGCCGAATGTACTAATGGTTGTTTGGTTGAGGCTAGAAAACTTCCTATTCTAGGTTTTCTAGAAGAATTTAGAATCTTATTTGCTGCATGGAATTGTAAGAACAACGAAATTGCATAGTACACCAATACAACTCTTGGCAGAAGATTTGAAGAAATTCTAACTCATAATGGTGTTAAAGCTTTGCGGATGACGATATGTATTAGAATAATTATGGAATAGAAACTTTGTTTTACATTGAGTGTATATTAATATTTTTCCATCTGAAACATATTATGTTTTTTGGTAACAGGTTAAGCCAGCAGGGAATTATCTTTATTGTATTTATGATTCAGGACGGAGGTATATTGTAGATAATGAGCGTGACACGTGCAATTGTGGCCGATATCAAATTTATGAAATACCTTGTCCACATGGAATTGTTGTATTAAAAAGTAAAAATGTGGATGTGAAGAATTATGGTCGTTATTGCTCTGAATTGTACAGGTCACAAACCATAGTGAAGACATATGAACTCCCGATAGTTCCAATGCCAGACAAGAAGGATTGGAGTGTTCCAGATTTTGTTAATGATGAAGAAGTTTTGCCGCCCAAATATCGAAGACCTCTTGGTAGGCCAAAAAAAGGAAGGCATCTGAAATCAATAGAATCACTGTCTTTAAATTCAAACCGCTACGAAAAATACGGACGAGCCGGTCACAATCATAGGACTTGCGATTTCTTTCCAAAGGAATCATGATGAAGATAATATGTTTTCCTACTTGCTGATGGTTTGTTTGGTTTTAGTAGTATAATCATTTTAATTAAATTTTTTTGGAATGCTGGAACAATTAATAATAAGATTTTTGGTTGCTATTTTAGTTTCAATTGTTTAATTAATATTTAATAGTTGCAGAAATTTTGTGTAATTTTTTGTTTATCATAAATCATAAACATATCACTGTAATTTACAACTGATTGGTATATTATTATGTAATCTGGGAAATATAACAGTCACTTAAAAAATTGTTGAAACATAATATATATGAACTGTTATACGTTAGTAGTTACTGTATAAGAAATGTATGATTTAGCGTTATACTTTGTGTTGGTGTATATTTTACAAGAAAAAATGTCATTTTAATGACACTAATTGATTAAACGTTATACGTTTATTTTAATTTTTTTGTTAAGTTACAAATGTAAAATTTAGATTATAAATTTGTATCATTGTATGAAATTATGTAATACTTTAAATAAGTGATTCTGGTAAACTATGTTTGTAAATTTTATTTAAAAATATAAAGTGTGACAACATGTATTATGTTATGTGTTACATATATGTAACGTACTAATTATTAGAGCAATGTCGTTTTAACTTATAATAAAATTTACATTATAGTATAAATATTATGTGTTCAAAAGCAATGTGAGTGTGTTTTTATTTTGGTTTATACACATCGTAAAAAATATAAAAGGAAAACTCAATATCGACCAAGAAAAAGTTTGTATCATTACTGTATTGTGTTAGAAACTGCAAATCAATTGTTTAAAAAAGAAGAAGACATCCATAAAATGTTCATTAACATTAAGAAAGTAATCCTGGAAATGTGTAACATTAACAACCAAAATAAGAAATAGTTCTTTCAATGCCAAAAATTAGAAAACATTGCTACTCTAAAGTAACAATTGCACTTGCTTCAATTTCTTCTATTACACTTTTCTTTGGTTGAGGTGGATCTCCATTATCACTCGTGTACCCTTCATTTTCCTTTTTCAATCCGTAATGCCACAGTAAGGAAGCATAGCATGCACGTTGACTTGCAGCATTAAACCCACATAAATGAACTTGTAGTCCTTCGGTTAATATTTTTGCATGGGCACACACAAATACGCCATAATCCCTGATTTCAAAAATAAAAATGAAATAATAATCAGTAAATCAATTAAAACATTATTATACATGAAAAATAAAATGTAATTTACTTACAAACTATCAGACTCTTGTTAAGGGATATTTTGTACTTAGTCAACATCAAATGGAATTTCATTTACAAGACCAGTTTACTGAGTAATCTTCTCTTTGTATGCTTCAAGTGATGGCCAGTCAGTTCTCTCGGTCTTATCATAAAAGCCATTGTCTAACAAGTAAGTAGGAAGCATAACTGCAAGCTTTTGTATTTCAATAGGAGGTTCTTTTTTCCTTTTACTTGACAGTGAGTCATACACACGTATCAATCTTTCCTTCAAGACAATCACAGCCAATACCCAATAAAATTCTTTACCGCAGTTAATTGGAACATATACCTCATCAACTATATACCATGGTAATCCTGTAGGCATACAGAATCCATAAATTATATTAGCAATAAAATCTTCATTCTTAGCCACCACAATAGATTCTGTATAGTCTTGTTGTGTCGATAGCTCAACCGCCGGTTCCGCTGGATAATAGCGAGTATGAGGCTTCTCAACATATGATTTAAAGAAGCAGCTTGTAGTTGTATATCTATAAATGTCACCCAAAAGAATCTTTGATTTCTTTATTAAGTGGTAGAATATCATATCTAAATGCTACAAGTTAAAATAGGGTAAAATAGTGAAAGCGATTGAAAGAAATCTGTAGCTTCGAGCCTACTTGTCGATTAGATGTATCATATACAGATATGCTGTAGTTTCATGTTATTATACATGATATGTTGGTAAATGTTGAACAGTTGATAATGGAAAATACTGCATGTATGATATGTTATTATACATTGGCTAACATGTATGATTTGTTTTATACATTGTTTTACATGTATGATATGTTATGATGTTGTAGAATATTAAGTTTCAGAAAAATTACTTATGATATGGATAATATTTATAATAAGTTACCTCATCGTTTCAGCATGTCTTGCATTCGGACATCAAGTAAAACCAATTCTTGGACTGAGGGTATGCAATGACAAAGTCCAATTGACTGTAACCTAACCCAGAAGCATTTACTCGATAGTGGTTGTCCGTATCTTTCCTAGGAAAAAATCATTAATTACACATGACAATAACTGTTTAGTTTAAGATGGCATAGTATTGTCAGGCATAAAAATAATACCAAATTTCTTACTTGGCAGAATGAGTTTTCAGTAATCCTACGGCAATCCAGTGGGAGTAATCAATCATCAATTCGTTTGGCAAATCTTGGTTGATGGTGTACCCATCAAAAGCATACTTCGGCTTCTCCTCTTTATCGAAATCAACATAATCTTTAGAGCCAGAACCATACTTTGAAATGTATGGTGACCTTAAAACCCTGGACTTCTTTCTTTCTTGTTTGGCAGGTGCATTTTCTTTTGATTCTTGAAGCTCCCGAACCTGTGCATCTGGGAAGACTGGTGGAATCTGACTGTCTGGAAGGTCCCAGCTCTTTTGGTCATTTTACTTGAAGCACCAACATCTATTGACTTTGTAGTCGAAGGCATTGACAGACCAAATAAAATTGTATCTACAGCTGCTTGTATTGAATCAATTACCGTCCCACCAACTTCATCCTACGTGAACACATAAGGATTTGTAATGTATACATACAATATCTGAATGTGTAACTATATTAATTCTTATGACATTTATGTTAGAAATCATGACAGCATCAATATCAGTAAAATTTGATATGCAGTAGAGAAAAAATCAATACATTCCATTTGTTTCAAATTCATATTCAAAATTTGATATGTACTAGAGAAATAACATTAAGTCCCAGTACGTACTTTTACAAGGTCAAACACATAGATCGATATTTTTGTGCTAAAAAAAATAAGTGTTAGGGACAAAAAAATACCTGCCCATCTGTCACATCAGTAGATTCTTGATTTTTCAATTTCACTTCATTAATATCTTCTTTAGTGGTTAGATTCACATCCTATATTTAATAACAATTATCATGTATTAACATCTATTCAAAGTATAATATAAATGTTTGAGCTGATGTTTTACACCCGTGATAAGAAAGTTCTATCTGTAATGGGTGCATATGAATATATAAATATATTAGTAATAACAAACGATGTCATAAGTGATGCACAAACGATTTTATTGCTTTAATAACATAAATATGTTTGATGTTAATCATAAATTACAACTTTTACTTTTATGAAAATTTTTGTATGTTGAATGTATAACTCTCCTTGATACATTCATTTGAATGCTTTACATACATTTAACTGTCCTACTATGAAGAAGTTAGAATAAACTACATGTGTATACAAACTTATAGTAGTAATCAAAAATTATTAGGGACATAAAAATACCGGCAAATCGTCCACATCTGGAATGTTCTTTTTTCCCAATTCTTCATTGCTACATTCTTCTTCATATGCCATAATCTAATCCTATTATTTATGTGATAATTATCATTATCCAAGTTTCATGAATACAAAAATTTGTATTTATTAAGACAACTGTTAAACAATGTGCAAAATATTGAAAGCGCCAAGATCGATACAACTTTATATTCAGCCGATAAGGTCAATATCCTTTTTTTCAACCAATAACAGAAGATACATTTATATAGACATATATTTTAGGAAAATAATAAATATAATGTACATAAAGATACCTCCAAATCTTCCAAATCAGAACAGTTCTCATTTTTAAAATCATCCTCACGACCTGCATCTTTATTGGCCGCATTCACATCCTAAATTAAATTACAAGTTGATTTAAATTACAGTTATTCATAAACTTATTTTAGGTAATTCTATGAAGAGATTCATAATTAACATGTCTTTTGCTGAAGGAAAATGTAATAAGTTTAATGTATAACTGTTCATTATACATTCAAGTTAATGTATGATGAAAAATTAAACTGTTCAAATTTAGTACGTAACAAGTAATAAGGGAAACAATACCAGCAACTGTTGCTCTTTAAGAATATGATGCTTATTAGATTCTTCATCGCGAGACACTTTCATATCGTTGATTAATCCCTTAGCATAATTTTCATGTTGTATTAAAAAGAAATAAAATTTGTTTTTGATAAGGTAATTATGTTGATTTATAGTAAACGAACAACATAACTGACAAAACGTACCTACATATCTTCATTATGTGGTCTCTCCTATTTGTTGGATCCGTCTTCTTGACTTTGTTGTTGTTCATCAATTTTGTCCTCCTATATAACACCAAAAATCTGAATGTATGAATATTTCATCAACGTTATGCAAAATATAATGAAACTAAATTGTTATACCTGTGATTGCTTATTTTCTTCATTCTTCAATGCTTTTATGACCTAAGAAGGTATTTTTGATATTAGTGTAACCAGTTCAGCCATCTTTTCAGCAAACTTATCATGTAACAAAAAATATTAGTAGAAACACATCATGCTATTCATAAAAAATTTACGATAAGGAAACTAAACTTACACATTTGTTGATTTAATTCTTTATTTCATCACTATCTAAACTTGATTTAGAAGTCCCTTCATGCTGTTTGAAAGATGAAGGAATAGACTTGTGTTGTGACTCTGAGAAGACACACCAATTTCTCTATGATGATGATGTTGAATTTCAGACACACTAATTTCTCCCTTGTATACTGCATCATTTTGTGTTTCACGATACAAATCAGACCCATGATGTACTGCATGACCACGACCATATGTATCATCATCAATCACTGCTTGATGATCTTTCTTGAACATGAAAGTCTTTCTGTAACACCCCGAAAATGGGTCCCAGAGCATCACACGGTGCTTGAGGCTACGAGTAGCCCCAAGCTAACCCTTTGAGCCATTTTCATTCATTTCAACACAAATCAACGGGGTTTCCATAAATAACCCTCAAATATCAATAGAGTAATCATCGTCCAAGGATAAAAGAATTTCAGAAAGATAACAAAATACGACTTATTAGTCAACTCCCAACATTTGTACTAGTCTGACAAGACTCTAAGAAAATCAATAAAACCAGCGAGCCATTGAGACATGCCCCAACTGACTCATGCTCAGTTATCAAATGTAAATGATTCCGTGAAACCAACATCAGAAATCACGTCCTCGAAATATAAGGACTCACCACAACAGAGGATGTAGAATAGCGTGCCCGAAGAATCACTGTCGAACCTAGAACTGAGCACCTGAACCTATATTCCGAGAAAATGCAGCCCACATCCAAAGATGTGGGTCAGTACCTTGGAAAGGAACCGAGTATATAGGGGTGTATGCAGTTGTATAAACATCATCATCATGAATATTTATAAGAAATATACAGCATGTATGAAAGACTCATCTAGCCCGAAGAAAATCATCATAATTATGAGAGGATAAAATAAGTACAATAACACATGTGAGTCATCATATAATTTGTCAATCACTTTTAGTTCATCAAGAATATCAATTCTCATAATGTAAATATCATTTAAATCTTTCGAAAGAATAACTTTCACAATTCCACTTTCAAATCACTTCACCATTCACCATAGACACAAGGAAACACACACACACTGGGAGATCCTATAACCGACATAAACCATGTAAGCTACATGGAGTCCAATGTCCAACTCACGTTGGGTAGAGCCATCTTATCCTTGCCATCGGAGTAGGACTATTGATATCAAATCCACACAAACTAGTGATCACTATATAAATCAGCCTCCGGCTCACTCCTACGGGAGCACGTAGTTTTAGGGAAGTAAGGTCTCTTTATACCTCCCACTCGGTGATAAAGAATTCTCCCGGACTTAGCTCAGATCATTTCAAAGACAATCCACAACAAAACAATTTCAGTAATATATAAATATACATCAGGAGTCATCATGCTTCCCATCTATCAAAATCAACCACGTTGTGGATTTCTTTCACACTCGAGTTCAAAACAACTCCATTATGACCAAAAGGTCAAATCATTCAAAATATCTCAAATATTCAAC
>NC_061114.1:19855085-19870092 GCF_002878395.1 Capsicum annuum | reverse complement strand
AACTCAGATCATTTCAAAGACAATCCACAACAAAACAATTTCAGTAATATATAAATATACATCAGGAGTCATCATGCTTCCCATCTATCAAAATCAACCACGTTGTGGATTTCTTTCACACTCGAGTTCAAAACAACTCCATTATGACCAAAAGGTCAAATCATTCAAAATATCTCAAATATTCAACATCAACGTGCTTATAACACACTTTCTCAAAAAACGTAATTTCCAATAGGGATTCACAACCCAAATATCAAAATCATGATAAATATCATTCAAAATCCATGCTTTATATCTTTATACATTTAAATTCATCTTCCAAAATCATAAACATCAAGATTTCATAATAATAATCATAAGATATGGGTTCATGCTTCAAATTCGTAAAAATCAAATAAAAATCATGCCTTTGTAAAGAAAATTACTTTTGGGCACAAGAACGAAAGAGAGTTCTTGTTGAAAAACCCCACATACCTTGAATGATGAACTTTACATCGATACTCATTTTTGAGATGTTAATCGTGCCTTTGAATGATGGTTCTTGGAGTTCTTGAACTAGGAACTTAGAATCTTGAATTAATTTACAGAATTAATGGTGAACTTTGGAGGTTCTTGAAGTTGGATATAGGAGCTTCGCGTTTTCTTTTTGAGTGAATTTGATGAAATATAACATATAATGCTTCTAATAGGCTTTACTATAGGGTTTGGATGGATTTTGGGTGAGGGGAAATGACCAAAACGCCCCTAAAAATCAAAACATTCTCGAATCTATCCTTTGGTGGACTGTTTTGATAGTCTGAAGTAGATCAACCATAATGTTTTACTCTGATATCCAAATTAGATGAAACTTATTTCATTAGAAAGAGGAATCTCATATATTTCCATTGATATATAGTTTCTCACCCAAATCATTGTGTACGAGGAGTTATGATCGTTTGAATTTGACCCAAAAATTTTCTTTTGATAGGCTGAAGTAGATCGACCATAACTTTTTGCTCCGATAGACAAATTTGATGAAACCAATTTCATTGGAAAGAGGACTCGCAGAGATTTCCGTTGATATATAGTAGATCACCTATATCATTATGTACAAGGAATTATGTTTGTTTAAAGTTGGAGCAAAAATACGCCAGGCCTCAGTACTTTTTCCTGCATGTTTTACTGTTCACTACTATTCACGGTTCGATTGGAATGTTCATAACTCGACGCTTGGGTGTCCGTTTTTGATGATTCACATATCGTTGGAAAGCTTATTTGATAATCTACGCAACGGTGGGTCATAATATAAGACATTTCGAACGAAAAATTTATAATTCATTCTAGAAGATAAAACCCAACACGTTTATGCATAAAATTTCAACTAAAAATTTCCTAGGGTATTACATCATCCCCCCCCCCTTGGAAAAATTCATCCTCAAATGATGCTAGACATGCCAATATTAGATAGGGAATAGATCATACAGCTGAAACCATTCGTTAGACTCATCACCATATTGTTTCTCACTCCGAATGCAATATAAAATGCATAAATTCAAGAAATTACAGCTGAACACATAATAAATGACAGTTGAACTACTGCAACTTTTATCAAAAGTGCATTATTTAGGAAAGAACGGTACCTTTGGCTTGATCGGAGTTAGCGAAAAATCGGTGCGGGTACTTGGATCGCATATCCACCTCAGCTTCCCAAGTTGCACCCTCAACAGATTGGTTTGGCCACAACACCTTGACCAAGGGAACTTCTTTATTCCTTAGTCTTCGGACACTGAAATCAAGATCTTAACAGGAATCTCATCAGAAGAAAGATTTTCTTGAATGTCAGCACTCACAGAGGAATCCACTACCACAGCATCGCTAATATGCTTTCTAACCATGGAGACATGCAATATTGGATGAACAGAAGTCAACTCGGATGGCAACTCGACCTCATAAGCTACCTTACCAATACGGCTAAGAATTTTTTAAGGACCAACATAACGGAGACTAAGCTTCCCCTTCTTTCTGAATCTCTTCACCCCCCTCATGGGTGAAATTTTTAGATACACTAGGTCACCAACTTCAAACTCAAGGTCTCTCCTTCTAACATCCGCATATGACTTTTGATGACTCTGCGCAGTTTTCAACCTTTCCATAATCAACTTAACTTTTTCCATAGCCTCAAATACCAAATCAGGACCACTCACAGCCGCTTCACCCGCCTAGAACCAACCTATGGGTGATCTACAATTTCTCCCACATAAGACTTCAAATGGAGCCATGCCAATACTAGAGTGGAAACTATTATTGTAAGCAAACTCTATCAACGGTAAGTGATCATCTCAACTTCCCTTAAAGTCAAGTACACAAGCTCTCAACATATCCTCTAAGGTCTGGATGGTCCGCTAAGCCTGACCATCGGTCTGCGGATGAGAAGCAAAACTCAAAAGCACCTGGGTGCCAAGACCCTTCTGAAAATCTTTCCAAAATTGTGAAGTGAACTAAGTACCCCTATCCGAAATGATAGATAAGGGAACTCTATGCAGTTTGACTAGCTCTCGGATATACAATCTAGCGTAATCCTCAGCAGTATATGAAGTATGAACAGGCAAGAAATGAGCAGACTTAGTCAACCTATCAACCATAACCCAAATGGAATCATGATGGCATCGGGAAGGAGGTAAACCAATCACGAAGTCCATATTTATCTCTTCCCACTTCCAGGTGAGAATACTAAGCTCTTGCATCATACCACCAGGTCTTTGGTGTTTAACCTTAACCTGTTGTCATGTTGCACACTTAGCTACAAATGCTGCTATATCTTTCTACATGCCACTCCACCGATAGATTTCCCGCAAGTCTCAGTACATCTTGGTGGCACTAGGATGAATAGAATATCACATCTCGTGCGCTTCAGCCATAATCCTCTGTCTTAGATCAGCAACATTTGGGACACACAATCTACCCTGCAATCTCAACATACCATCTCCCCCTTGGGAGAAAACCTCTACTTTTTAGTCCTTGACTTACTCCTTCAGTCTGACCAAAATAGCATCTAAGTTTTGCTTTTCCTTCACTTCCGAAATCAATGAGGATTCGGAACTACTCTGAACCCCTATACTACTTTCAGCAGAGTCAAACAACCTAACCGTCAATCTAGCCAAACGATGTACATCACGAGCCAACTCTTTCTTACCTTCTACCACATGTGAAACACTACCCATGGATACTCTACTTAGGGCATCCGCCACAACATTGGCCTTGGCCGGATAGTACAGCACACTCATATCATAGTCCTTTAATAATTCTAACCATCGTCTCTGCCTAAGATTCAATTCTCTCTGGGTAAACACATACTGCAGACTCTTATGATCAGTGAAAACATCAACATGGACACCATACAAATAGTGCCCAACTCAAGGTCATGGGTGGGATAATTTTTCTCATGGGGTTTCAACTGTCTAGAAGCATAAGCTATCACCTTACCCTTCTGCATCAATACGCAACCCAAACCAACTCTCAAAGTATCATAGTACACCACAAAACCATCAACACCATCAGGTAAAGTCAAAACAGGGGCTGAAGTGAGTCGATTCTTCAACTCCTGTAAACTCTTCTCACAAGATTCGGACCACAAGAACTTCACTTTTTTTTGGGTCAACCGAGTCATAAGAGACGCTATAGAGGAGAAACCCTCAAAAAAATAGTGGTAATAGCTAGCTAAAACCCAAGAAACTTTGAATATCAGTCGGAGAAATAGGTCTAGGCCAATTTCTAACAGCTTTGGTCTTTTGGGGATCAACTCTAATACCCTCGGAAGAAATGATATGACCCAGAAAAGCAACTAACCTTAGCTAAAACTCATACTTACTGAACTTGGCAAACAACTTGTGATCTCTAAGGGTTTGCAAGACAGTTCAGAGATGATCAAAATGTTCATCCTCACTACGGGAGTACACCAGTATATCATCCATGAACACTATGACAAACATATCTAGATATGGTCTGAACACTCGATTCATGAGGTCCATGAAAGCTGCTGGGGCATTAGTTAACCCGAAAGACATAACAAGAAACTCAAAATGGCCATAACGAGTTTGGAAAGCGGTTTTTGGCATATCACACTCCCTAATTTGAGTTGATGATAGTCGGAATGAAGGTCTATCTTTGAAAAATAACTTGCACCTTGCAATTGGTCAAACAAATTATCTATTCTCGGAAGGGGGTACTTATTTTTTATGGTGACTTTATTCAGTTGGTGGTAATCAATGCACATACGCAAAGAGCCATCTATCTTTCTCATAAACAACACAGGAGCACCCCAAGGAGAAACACTGGGCCTTATGAAACCCTTATCTAGTAGATCTTTCAGTTGCTCTTTTCAACTCCTTAAGTTTTGCAAGGGCCATACGTTAAGGAGGAATAGAAATGGGCTGAGTATCGGGAAAAAGATCAATCCCAAACTCTATCTCTCTATTAGGAGGTATCCCTGGGAGATCATCCGAAAAGACATCAGAAAGCTCATTGACGATGTTAACAGACTGGAGAGTTGGAGTCTCAAACTTAGTGTCTTTGACTCTAACCAAATGGTAAATACACCCCTTGGAAATAAGCTTTCTAACTTTGAGGTAAGAGATAAAATGACTCTTGGGTGAAACAGAATTCCCAAACCACTCAAACACGGATGCACCCAAAAACTTAAACTTGAGCACTCAGGTCCGACAATCAATAGTGGCATAAGAAGAATACAGCCAGTCCATACCCAAAATCACATCAAAATTTACCATGTCTAACTCAATCAGATCAGCCAACAAGACTCTATGAAGAACGGTAACAGGAAACTTTTTATACACTTTATGGGAAATAATCAAATCACCCACTGGGGTAGAAACTAGGATAGGCTCAGGAATAATCTCAGGACTCATTCCAAAATTCACAGCCATCAAAGGTGTAACATATGAGAAACTGGATCCAGGATCCAACAAAGCATACACGTCACACTAAAATATATGATGCATACCAGTAACAACATCGGGAGAGTCCTCCTATTCCTAGAAGGATAGTAAAGTATAGAATCTATTCTGGCGCTGCCCGCCAGCATTGCTAGAAGAGGCACCCTGAGCTGGGGCTGGGCTAGTCGCTGGAACTGGAGCACTTATAGTCTGAGTCTGGGTCTAAGGGCGATAGTCACGACGTCCTTGTCTATCCTGTGGACAATCTCTAACTCTGTGAACCATGTCACCACACCGAAAACAACCTCTCTTCTCACCCTAACACTCACCCGAATAAGCACTACCACACTTAGGATACAGGGGACGATTTGGCTTACTACCAGCACTATACTGGTACGTGGATGCATATGACCTGCTACCTTGATCCTGCCTACCTCTAGGCACGGGAGCACTAGCAGATAACGGTGCTGGCATAGATGAATGATCCTGATACTGAGGGAGACTCTCTCCATGCGATTTAGTCTCACCCTGTCCGTGCTGCTCGGACCTAGCTCTCTTATTCGCTCTCATTCTATCTCTCTCCTTAATCTTATTTGCCTCAATTTGTTGGGCATGAGTCATCATCTTAGAAAGATTCATCTCACTATTCAGCATAGCAGACCTACACTCCTTAACCATATAACTAGACACTCCAGTCACAAACTTACTCATACTAGCCCGATTATCAGCCACTAAGTCAGGAGGATACTTGGCTAACTGATTGAACTTTAGACAGTATTCCCTAACAGTCATAGAGCCCTTTCACAGGTTTATAAACTCTTCCACCTTCAACTTCTTTATTTCCAAAGGGAAAAACTTATCCAGGAATGAATCCTGGAACTCTTGCCAAGTTGTAGGGACTGCTCCCTCACCTCTACCTTTCCTCCAAGAAACAACCCAGTCATAACCAAGGTCTTTCAACCTATACGCAGCCAACTCTACACTATGTTCCTCAGAGACATGCATCACCTTAGTAATCTTTTGCACCTCCTCTAAAAATAACCATGGATCCTCATCAGACTTGGACCCATAGAATTCTGGCGGATTCATCCACATGAAGTCACGGATCCTGGCAGTAGCTGAATTACCTCTCTGCTGCTATGGAGCCGGGGTCGGGTTAGCCTGAACATTTGTAGTAACAGCTTGGGCCAGCGCCTAAAAGGCTACCCGAAATTCAACATGAGACACGTTTTCATTCAATGGGTCAGCGGGTTGAGGCTGTTGACCATCATTATTTCTTCTCGCTCGATGTGGAGGCATATTTCTGAAAGAGCAGAGCACAAATCAATAGCAGAGAGAGATGCTTTAAGCACGATAGACTTATGAAAGAAAGAATCACACTTTTTCCTAAAACGTCTTGTAGCGTCTTGCTCATAGATGTGGAGCGCTACACATCAATGATCAAGACTCTACTTAACGCGGCTTGTCAAACTCCCTAGGACACCTTAAAACCCTAGGCTCAAATACCAAGTTTGTAACGCCCCAGAAAATGGGTCTCGGAGCGTCACATGGTGCTTGAGGCTACGAGTAGCCCCAAGCTAACCCTTTGAACCATTTTCATTTAGTTCAACACAAATCAACGTGGTTTCCATAAATAATCCTTAAATATCTACAGAGTAATCATCATCCAAGAATAAAAGAATTTCAGAAAGATAACAAAATACGACTTATTAGGCAACTCCCAACATCTATACTAGTTTGACAAGCCTCTAAGAAAATTAATAAAACCAGCGAGCCATTGAGACATGTCCCAACTGACTCATACTCACTTATGAAATGTAAACGATTTCGTGAAACCAACATTAGACATCATGTCCTCAGAACACGAGGACTCACCACAACAGAGGATGTAGAACAGCATGCCAGAAGAATCACTATCGAACCTGGAACTTAGCACCTGAACGTACATTCCAAGAAAATGCAGCCCACATTCGAAGATGTGGGTCTGTACCATGGAAAGGAACTGAGTATATAGGGGTGTATGTAGTTGTATAAATATTATCATCAGAAATATTTATTAGAAATATGCAGGATGTATGAAAGACTCACAAAGCCCAAAGAAAATCATCATAATTATGAGAGGATGAAATAAGTACAATAACACATGTGAGTCATCATATAATTTGTCAATCACTTTCAGTTCATCAAGAATATGAATTCTCATAATTTAAATATCATTTAAATCTTTCGAAAGAATAACTTTCACAATTCCACTTTCAAATCACTTCACCATTCACCATAGATACAAGGAAACACACACACACTGGGAGATCCTATAACCGACATAAACCATGTGAGCTACATGGACTCTAACGTACAACCCACACTGGGGAGAGCCGTCCTATCCTTGCCATCGGAGTAGGACTATCGATATCAAATCCACACAAACTAGTGATCACTATATAAATCAGCCTCAGGCTCACTCTTACGGGTGCACGTAGTTCTAGGGAAGTAAGGTCGCTTTATACCTCCCACTCGGTGCTAAAGATTCTCTCAGACTTAGCTCATATCATTTCAAATACAATCCACAACAAAACAATTTCAATAATATATAAATATATATCGAAAGCCATCATGCTTCCCATCTATCAAAATCAACCACGTTGTGGATTTCTTTCACACTCGAGTTCAAAACAACTCCATTAAGACCAAAAGGTCAAATCATTCAAAATATCTTAAATATTCAACATCAACGTTCTTATAACACACACTTTCTCAAAAAAACACAATTTCCAATGGGGTTTCACAACCCAAATATCAAAATCATGATAAATATCGTTCAAGATTCATGCTTTATATCTTCACACATGTAGTTCATCTTTCAAAATCATAAACATCAAGATTTTATAATAATCATCATAAGATATGGGTTCATGCTTCAAATTCGTAAAATCAAATAAAAATCATAACTTTGTAAAGAAAATTACTTTTGGGCACAAGAACAAAAGACAGTTCTTGTTGAAAAACCCCACATACCTTGAGTGATGAACTTTAGACTGATACTCATTTTTAAGATGTTAATCGTGCCTTTGAATGATGGTTCTTGGATTTCTTGAACTAGGAACTTGGAATCTTGAATAAATTTGCAGAATTAATGGTGAACTTTGGAGGTTCTTGAAGTTGGATGTAAGAGCTTAGGGTTTTCTTTTTGAGGGAATTCGATGAAATATAACATATAATGCTTCTAATAGGCTTTAATATAGGGTTTGGATGGATTTTGGGTGAGGGAAAATGACCAAACGCCCCTAAAAAATAAAAAATTCTCGAATCTGTCCTTTGGTCGATTGTTTTGATAGTCTGAAGTAGATCAACCATAACGTTTTACTCCGATATCCAAAGTGGATGAAACCAATTTCATTAGAAAGAGGACTCTCATATATTTCCGTTGATATATGGTATCTTACCTAGATCATTGGGTACGAGGAGTTATGATCATTTCAATTTGATCCAAAAATTCACTTTTGATTGGCTGAAGAAGATCAACCATAACTTTTTGCTCTGATAGACAAATTGGATGAAACCAATTGCATTGGAAAGAGGACTCGCAGGGATTTTTGTTGATATATATTAGATCACCCAGATCATTATGTACAAGGAGTTATGATCGTTTAAAGTTGGAGCAAAAATACTCCAGGCCTCAGTACTTTTTCCTGCACGTTTTACTGTTCACTACTATTCACGATTCAATCAGAATGTTCATAACTCATCACTCGGGTGTCCGTTTTGGATGATCTACATATCGTTGGAAAGCTTATTCGATACTGTACACAATGGTGAGTCATAATGTGAGACATTCCGCACGAAAAATTTATAATTCATTCTAGAAGATAGAACCCAACACATTTACGCACTAAATTTTAACGAAAAATTTTCTGGGGTATTACATCATCCCCCTTGGAAACATTCATCCTCGAATGACGCTAGACATTCCAAGATTAGATAGGGAATAGAGCATGCAGCTGAAACCATTCGTTAGACTCATCACCACATCGTTTCTCACTCCGAATGCAACATAGAATGCATAAATTCAAGAAACTACAGCTAAACACAAAATAACCTGCTGCAACTTTTATTAAAAGTGCATGAATTAGGAAAGAGCGGTACCTTTGGCTTGATCGGAGTTCGCAGAAAATAGTTCCTGGTACTTGGATCGCATATCCTCCTGAGCTTCCCAAGTTGCACCCTCAATAGATTGGTTTGGCCATAACACCTTGACCAAGGGAACTTCTTTGTTCCTTAGTCTTCGAACACTGAAATAAAGAATCTCAACAGGAATCTCATCAAAAGAAAGATTTTTTTGAATGTCAGCACTGACAGAGGAATCCACTACCACAGCATCGCTAATATACATTCTAAGCATAAAGACCTGGAATATTGGATGAACAGAGGACAACTCGGAAGGCAACTCAACCTCATAATCTACCTTACCAACACAACTAAGAATTTTTTAAGGACCAACATAACGGGGACTAAGCTTGCCCTTCTTTCCGAATCTCTTCACCCCCCTCATGGGTGAAATTTTCAGATACTCTAGGTCACTAACTTCAAACTCAAGGTCTCTCCTTCTAACATCTGCATATGACTTCTGACGACACTTCGCAGTTTTCAAGCTTTCCCTAATAAACTTAACTTTTTCCATAGCCTCAAATACCGAATTAGGACCACTCACAGCCGCTTTACCCACATCAAAACAACCTATGGGTGATTTATACTTCCTCCCATATAAGGCTTCAAACGGAGCCATGCTAATACTAGAGTGGAAACTGTTATTATAAGCAAACTCTATCAATGGTAAGTGATCATCCCAACTTCCCTTAAAGTCAAGTTCACAAGCTCTCAACATATCCTCTAAGGTCTGGATGGTTCGCTCAGCCTGACCATCGGTCTACAGATGAAAAGCAAAACTCAAAAGCACTTAGGTACCAAGACCCTTCTAAAAACCTTTCCAAAATTGTAAAGTGATCTGAGTACCCCTATCCAAAATGATAGACAAGGGAACTCCATCTAGTCTGACTATCTCTCAGATATACAATCTAGCATAATCCTCAGCAGTATATGAAGTATGAACAGGCAAGAAATAAGAAGACTTAGTCAACGTATCAACCACAAACCAAATAGAATCATGATGGCATCAGGAAGGAGGTAAACCAATTACGAAGTCCATATTTATCTCTTCCCACGTCCAGGTGGGAATACTAAACTCTTGCATCATACCACCAGGTCTTTGGTGTTCAATGTTAACCTGTTGGCATGTTGCACACTTAGCTACAAACGCTGCTATATCTTTCTTCATGCCACTCCACCAATAGATTTCCCACAAGTCTCGGTACATCTTGGTGGAACCAGGATAAATAGAATATCGCGCCCCGTGCGCTTCATGCATAATCCTCTGTCTCAGATCATCAACATTCAGGACACACAATCTACCCTGCAATCTCAACTCACCATCTTCCCCTTGGGAGAAATCCTCTACTTTTTGGTCCTTAACTGACTCCTTCTGACCAAACTAGCATCTAAGTATTGCTTTTTCTTTACTTCTGAAACCAAGGAGGATTCGAAACTACTCTAAACCCCTATACTACCTTCAGCAGATTCAAACAACCTAACCCCCAATCTAGCCAAACAATGTATATCACGAGCCAACTATTTCTTACCTTCTACCACATATGAAACACTACCCATGGACACTCTACTTAGGGCATCCGCCATAATATTGGCCTTGCCCAGATGGTACAATACACTCATATAACAGTCCTTTAACAATTCTAACCATCATCTCTGCCTAAGATTCAACTCTTTCTAACCAATGAGTCATAGGAGACATTATAGAGGAGAAACCCTCAACAAAATAGCGGTAATAGCTAGCTAAACCCAAGAAACTTCGGATATAAGTCGGAGAAATAGGTCTAGGCCAATTTCTAATAGCTTTGGTCTTTTGGGGATCAACTCTAATACCCTCGGAAGAAATGATATGACCCCAAAAAGCAACTGACCTTAGCTAAAACTTACACTTACTGAACTTGGCAAACAACTTGTGATCTCTAAGGGTTTGCAAGACAGTTCGGAGATGATCAGAATGTTCATCCTTACTACGAGAGTACACCAGTATATCATCGATGAACACTATGACAAACATATCCAGATATGGTCTGAACACTCGATTTATGAGGTCCATGAAAGCTGTTGGGGAATTAGTTAACCCGAAAGACATAACAAGAAACTCAAAATGGCCATAACGAGTTCGGAAAGTGGTTTTTGGGATGTCATACTCCCTAACTTTGAGTTGATGATAGCCAGAACGAAGGTCTATCTTTGAGAAATAACTTGCACCTTGCAATTGGTCAAACAAATCATCTATTCTCAGAAGGGGGTACTTATTTTTTACAGTGACTTTATTCAGTTGGCGGTAATCAATGCCATACGCAAAGAGCCATCTTTCTTTCTCACAAACAACACAGGAGCACCCTAAGAAGAAATACTGGGCCGTATGAAACCCTTATCTAGTATATCTTTGAGTTGCTCTTTTAACACCTTAAGTTTTGCAGGGACCCTACGTTAAGGAGGAATAAAAATGGGCTGAGTATCGGGAAGAAGATCAATCCCAAACTCTATCTCTCTATCAGGAGGTATCCTTGGGAGATCATCCGGAAAGACATTAGAAAACTCGTTGACAACGTTAACAGACTGGAGAGTTGGAGTCTCAGACTTAGTGTCTTTGACTCTAACTAAATGGTAAATACACCCCTTGAAAATAAGCTTTCTAGCTTTGAGGTAAGAGGTAAAATGACTCTTGGGTGACACAGAATTCCCAGACCACTCAAACACGGATGCACCCGAAAACTAAAACTTGACCACTCGGGTCCGACAATCAATAGAGGCATAAGAAGAATACAGTCAGTCCATACCCAAAATCATATCAAAATCTACCATGTCTAACTCAATCAAATCAGCCAACAAAACTCTATGAAGAACGGTAGCAGGACCCTTTTTATACAGTTTCTGGGTAACAATTGAATCACCCACAGGGATAGAAACTAGGATAGGCTCAGGAATAATCTCAGGACTCATTTTAAAATTCACAGCAATCAAAGGTGTAACATATGAGAAATTGGATCCAAGATCCAACAAAGCATGCACATCAAACTAAAATATACAAAGCATACCAGTAACCACATCGGGAGAGTCCTCCTATTCCTGGTGGAACGGTAAAGCATAGAATCTATTCTGGTGCTGTCGCCAGCGTTACTAGAAGAGGAGCCATGAGCTGGGGCTGCGCGAGTCGCTGGAACTGGAGCACTAACAGTCTGAGTCTGGGTCTGAGAGCGATAGTCATGATGCCCTTGTCCATCCTGTGGACAATATCTAACTCTGTGACCCATGTCACCACATCGAAAACAACCCCTCTTCTCACCCCAACACTCACCCGAATGAGCCCTACCATACTTAGGACACAGAGGACAATTTGGCTTACTTCCAGGACTGTACTGGGACCTGGATGCATCTGACCTGCTACCTTGATCCTGCCTACCTCTAGGCACTGGAGAACTAGCAGATGACAGTGCTGGCATAGACGAATGATCCTGATACTGAGGATGACTCTCTTATTCCCTCTCATTCTATCTCTCTTCTTAATATTTTCTACCTCAATCTGTTGGGCATGAGTCATCATCCTAGAAAGATTCATCTCACTATTTAGCATAGAAGAGCTACACTCCTTAACCACATAACTAGATACTCCAGTCACAAACTTACTCATACTAGCCCGATTATCAGCCACTAAGTCAGGAGAATACTTGGCCAACTGATTGAACTTCAGACAGTACTCCCTAACAGTCATAGAGCCCTATCGCAGGTTCATAAACTCTTCCACCTTTGGCTCCCTCATCTCCAAAGGGAAAAATATATCCAGGAATGCATCCTGGAACTCTTACCAAGTTGTAGGGACAGCTCCCTCACCTCTACCTTTTCTCCAAGAAACAACCCATTCATAAGCAAGGTCTTTCAACCTATACGCAGCCAACT
This sequence comes from Capsicum annuum, assembly GCF_002878395.1. Taxonomy (NCBI): domain Eukaryota; kingdom Viridiplantae; phylum Streptophyta; class Magnoliopsida; order Solanales; family Solanaceae; genus Capsicum; species Capsicum annuum. The sequence goes on along the minus strand of NC_061114.1, from coordinate 19,857,103 downwards.
CCACATTATGTTCCTCAGATACATACATCACCTGTGTAATCACCCGCAGCTCCTCTAAAAACAACTGTGGATCCTCATAAGTCTTGGTCCCATAAAATTCTGGGGAATTCATCCGCATAAAGTCATGGATCCTGGCATTAGCTGAATCACCTCCCTGCTGCTGTGGAGCCGGGGTCGGGTTAGCCTGAACATTTGAAGTAATAGCTTAGGCCAACGCCTGAAAGGTTGCCAAAAATTCAGCATGAGACATGTTTTCATTCAATGGGTCAGCGGGTTGAGGTTGCAGACCATTATTATTTCTTCTGGCTCAACATGGAGGCATATTTCTGAAAGAGTTAAGCACGAATCAATAGCAGAGAGAGACACTTTAAGCATGATAGACTTCTGAAAGAAAGAATCACACTTTTTCCTAAAACGTCTTGTAGCCTCTTGCTCATAGATGTGGTGTGCTACACACCGATGATCAAGACTCTACTTAACACGGCTTGTCAGACTCCCTAGGACACCTTAAAATCTTAGGCTCTGATACCAAGTTTGAAATGCCTTGAAAAATGGACCCCAGAGCGTCACACGATGGTTGAGGCAACAAGTAGCCCTAAGCTAACCCTTTTAATCCACTTGTATTCAGTTTAACACAAATCAAAGGGGTTTTCATGAATAACCCTCAAATATCAACAGAGTAATCATCATCCAAGAATAGAAGAATTTCAGAAAAACAACAAAATAGGACTTATTATTCAACTCCCAATATCTATACTAGTTTGACAAGCCTCTAAGAAAATCAATAAAACCAGCGAGCCATTGATACATGTCCCAACTGATTCATACTCAGTTATCAAATGTAAACAATTCCATAAAACCAACATCAGACATCACGTCCTCAGAATATGAGGACTCGCCAGAATAGAGGATATAGAACAGTGTGCCTGAAGAATCACTGTCGAGCCTGGAACTGAGCACCTGAACCTATATTCTGAGAAAATACAGCCCACATCCGAAGATATGGGTTAGTACCATGGAAAGGAACCGAGTATATGGGGGTGTATGCAATTCTATAAACATCATCATCATAAATATTTATACAAAATATTCAGGATGTATGAAAGAATCACATAGCCCGAAGAAAATCATCATATTCATGAGAGTATGAAATAAGTACAATAACACATATGAGTTATCATATAATTTGTCAATCACTTTTAGTTCATCAAGAATATCAATTCTCATAATATAAATATCATTTAAATCTTTTGAAAGTATAACTTTCACAATTCCACTTTCAAATCACTTTACCATTCACCATAGTCACAAGGAAACACACACACACTTGGAGATCCTATAACCGACATAAGCCATGTGAGCTACATGGAGTCCAACGTACAACCCACGTTGGGGAGAGCCATCCTATCCTTGCCATCAGAGTAGGACTATTGATATCAAATCCACACAAACTAGTGATCACTATATAAATTAGCCTCCGACTCACTCCTACGGGGGCACGTAGTTCTAGAGAAGTAAGGTCGCCTTATAACTCCCACTCGGTGCTAAAGATTTCTCCCGGACTTAGCTCAGATCATTTCAAAGACAATCCACAACAAAACAATTTTAGTAATATATAAATATACATCGGGAGCCATCATGCTTTCCATCTGTCAAAATCAACTACGTTGTGGATTTCTTTCACACACGAGTTCAAAACTACTCCATTATGACCAAAAGATCAAATCATTCAAAATATATCAAATATTCAACATCAACGTGCTTATAACACACACTTTCTTAAACAAACACAATTTTCAATTGGGATGCACGACCCAAATATCAAAATCATGATAAATGTCATTCAAGATTCATGCTTTATATCTCCACACATGTAAATTCATCTTTCAAAATCATAAACATCAGGATTTCATAATAATCATCATAAGATATGGATTCATGCTTCAAATTCATAAAAATCAAATAAAAATCATGCCTTTGTAAAGAAAATTACTTTTGCCCAAAAGTAATTTTCTTTA
>NC_061114.1:19744371-19854985 GCF_002878395.1 Capsicum annuum | reverse complement strand
TCATGCTTTATATCTCCACACATGTAAATTCATCTTTCAAAATCATAAACATCAGGATTTCATAATAATCATCATAAGATATGGATTCATGCTTCAAATTCATAAAAATCAAATAAAAATCATGCCTTTGTAAAGAAAATTACTTTTGGGCAAAAGAATGAAAGAGAGTTCTTGTTGAAAAACCCCACATACCTTGAATGATGAACTTTAGATCGATACTCATTTTTGAGATGTTGATCGTGCCTTTAAATGATAGTTCTTGGAGTTCTTGAACTAGGAACTTGGAATCTTGAATAAATTTGCAGAATTAATGGTGAACTTTGGAGGTTCTTGAATTTGGATTTAGGATCTTAGGGTTTTCTTTTTGAGGAAATATGATGAATAAAACATATAATGCTTCTAAAATATGATGGGTGAGGAGGAATGACCAAAATGCCCCTAAAAATCAAAAAATTCTCGAATCTGTCCTTTGGTGGACTATTTTGATAGTCTAAAGTAGATCAACCATAACGTTTTACTTCGATATCCAAATTGGATAAAACTAATTTCATTAGAAAGAGGACTCTCATATATTTCTGTTGATATATAGTATATCACCCAGATCATTGTGTACGAGGAGTTATGATCATTTGAAATTGATCCAAAAATTCTCTTTTGATAGGCTGAAGTAGATCGACCATAACTTTTTGCTTCGATAGACAAATTAGATGAAAATAATTTCATTGGAAAGAGGACTCGCATATCTTTTCGTTGATATATAGTAGATCACGCAGATCATTATGTACAAGGAGTTATGATCATTTAAAGTTGGAGAAAAATACGCCAGGCCTCAGTACTTTTTCCTGCACGTTTTACTGTTCACTACTATTCACGGTTCGATCGGAATGTTCATAACTCATCGCTCGGGTGTCCTTTTTGGATGATCCACATATCGTTGAAAATCTTATTCGTTACTCTACGCAATGGTTGGTCATAATCTAAGATATTCCATATGAAAAATTTACAATTCATTCTAGAAGATAGAACCCAACACATTTACGCACAAAATATTAACAAAAAATTTCTAAGGGTATTGCACTTTCTTTTCTTCAAAGGTTGGTCAGGTGATACAGGCAATTTAAAACCAGCCTTTATGAGGATTTCCCGCGGTGGTATAGTGCTGAAATCACCAAATTCTTCAGCATTGGTACCAACACGCTGTTGAAGTTCAGCTGCTATCCTTTTCAACATTCCAGAATCGGATGTCGAAGCATAAATTGTTGGATCACGTCTCAACATCTTTTAAAAAGGACAAATCCAACCTACTAGCTTCATCAGTTGTAGGTTGTATATTCTTGTAAGAATACTGGAAAGAATACTTTCAATATAAAATATTTGCCCATATATAAAATGAAGTGAATAAACAAAATAAGTACGAAGTTAAAAAATTACCTTAGTGAACATGCCAGACATAAAAGTTTCGTACTTAGGCCTTATACACTCCATCGACCAGTTTAGTAGTCTTGGAATAGTGTTTCTCTGACGGATAATAGTTTTTGATTCTACCTTAGAGCAGCACTCAAACATCCAAATATTTAGAACGTGGGGCATTCCACCCAATGAATATAACTGCTTTACAGTGTTGAAATCCTGCTACCAGGAACTCATTAACTTTTCAAATGTGACCATCCCCCATGAAAAGTTAATGTACCGAACGTCCTCAACAATCTAAAAGTGCAGAACACTGATTGGTACTTCTTTATGCTGAGAAAACATGAATTTATGAACAAAGAATAATATCGCCAGGTTCAGAGCATCTTCAACGTTATTAAAGTTTCCCATCTGCACACGTGTTATCCATTTTGACCGATTTATTGCTCCTTTATTGTCGGAAAAATACCTTGACATCAACGTTGATTTAGATGATGAAGTATATATATAATCATAAATATTACCGGTACACTTCAGACCTATTATAATGGCAAATTCAAGCATTGTGAATTTGAGAATTTCCCCTTGTACCCAAACATGAAGCTCGTCCTTATTATCCTGCTGAATTTCAAGCATGAGTAGGCATTTTGAAAGCTGTCCTATCCAGTTGCACCGTGGAAAATCCAAAAATATGCCAAAAATTATATTTCTAAATGCTCCCAGAACATCCTCTCCAAAATATTACTTTATCTCTTCCCCGAAAACATAGTTACATAAACTCCCCATATGCAATGAGTGTGGTGGGACTTTATCAATTCAGTATTTCATGCCCTGAAAAAAATACATAATATAATTAGCTAACAGGTACTGATTGTATGATGTTCATTTATACTTTCATAACATAAATCAGACCAACATTAAACAACTGTTACTCATGTATGAGGGTAACTTATAACTGTATAAGTTAATATATACACTACATTAACTGATATATAAGGTTAACTTATACATATGGAAATTAATATAATCTGTTAAACATGTGTGATGGTTACCTATTAAACAACAGTTAGTCATGTATGAGAGTTATTTATACATTGACAATTAAACTATTTAAATGTATAATAATTTCAGTCCAACATATACACTACAGTAACAAATGTATAAGGTTAACTTATACATCTAAAATTAATATAATCAGTTAGACATGTATGATGGTTACTTAATCATTAACAAATCACTTACATTAATGTATAATAAAGTCCAATCCTAACCATTCTATACATACGCATGCATGATGGTTAACTATTAAACAACATATACAAATGTATGATGATTAATATATACACTACATGTGTGATGGTTTCCTATTAGACAACAGCTAGTCATGTATGAGGGTTATTTATACATTGACAATTAAACTATTTAAATGTATAATAATTCAGTCCCACATATACACTACAGTAACAAATGTATGAGGTTAACTTATACATCTAAAATTAATATAATCTGTTAGACATGTTTGATGGTTACTTAATCATTAACAAATCACTTACATTAATGTATAATAAAGTCCAATCCTAACCATTCTATACATACACGTGTATGATGGTTACTTATATCTAACAAATTCTTACTACATCTAAACATGTATGAGTGTAACTTATACATATAAAATTTTCAAAGAGTACCCTAATTAAACAACATATAAAAATGTATGATTGTTATGTATACATCTAACAATTTATGTCAGACCAAAACATAAACAGAAAATACACATGTATGAGGGTAACTTATACATTTTAAAAATTAATATCAGCTTTATTAGAATGTATAACCTTTACAATAATATTTCAAAAAAACAATATTATACATTCACATGATGAAACACTAATGTATGGTGTCTTATATACATGTGTCGAATTATGAATACACTAAAAAAAAATACCTTGGGCAGACGTGGTCGGTCGAATTCATCAAATTTCTTTTTACTTGCTTTTGAAGTAGACTTCTTCAATTTAGAAGCAGTCTTATCCTTCAATTTCTTCATTGTAACAGGGTCATTTCTGTGCTTTGAGCGATTCTCTTCCTAATCAGGATCCTGTTCATCAAATATAGCAGGAACAAATCCAAGTGGAATATCTTGTACAGTTACATCTAACTGAGTAATTCCTAAATTAAAACTTGGAGGATTATCCATTACTAATTAACACTATTTTAACTTAACTGTATTTTTAAATCGAACTAAAAAACAAGAAAATCTCATATCTAACTTCTACCATATGAAAAATAACGAAAAAATGGACTACTTAACTTGAATAAGATTGAATAATACTATAATTTGAACATGCAAAAAAAACAAAAATGGAAAACCCCTGAATTGGTAAAGTTTAACAAAAAAAAATTCAAAAAAATTAATGAAGTAAAATATTAAAAATAATTAACTGTTGAATAACTTACAATTTGATAACCACAAGTAGAGGTTACTTCAAGTATGCCGTAAAAGAGGGGTTTCAAAAATGGAGTAAAAAATGGCTTGATATTGGGAACATAATGGAGTTAAAGACAGAAGCAAAAAAATTGATTTTAATAAGTATAATATTGATGAGAGAGAAAATACCAAATAAAGGAATTTTTATAATTATTATGGGATTTGTGTAATTACTTTACCAATTGCGGATCTTTTGTAATTATGTAACTTAAAGTTGTGTATATATGTAATTCTTAGAAAAACAATACTACTTACAAAAGGGATAGCCCAATGTGCTAAACCCACAAAATCAGTCCAAAAGCAGTACAACACACATTTGGAAGTGTTAAAATTTAGAAAAGTACCACAATCGTCTGAATCTACCATTGACATGGCTTCTCCGTTGATATCCTCATCTTCTCCCCCTCTCATTGAAATGTTCATGTACCAGAAATATCATCAAAGTACCAACAAACTTGGTTAATTTCACAATTGCATCCTTCCGTTATTGGATTGTTTTCCATAAGATTGAATTTGGTATTTAGACTTCTATTTTTTTGTATCTTTTTATTTTGAGTTTTTCATTTTCATTCTTAGCTTTTATCATCTCAATTCAGTCTTAGTTGATGCAAATAACTTGACTTTTATTTTTGCATGTGGCTTAAAATGGCTGCAAAATCTGTCGTTGGTTGCATTAACTTGTTTATAGCTGTAGGGGTTACATTTGCTCACTCAGGTTCTATTCTCAGTTGAAAATGGCTACTGGAATTCAATGGAGTCCAAATATTTAGTTTAGTTAGAAAAATGGTCAGACTGGAATGCAGAGTTAGAAATCAATGTAATGCAGCTTAGAGTAAAAAAATGATCTTAAGTTACCCAAGATTTGGTGTTCGATTTAGACCTTGCTATCATTGGTCTCGACATAATTTATGAATATGGGCAGGTAAAAACTTAGTATTTTAGCTTGTTTGTTCTTATGGAAGTATAAGAAAGATTCAAAATGTTTATTATTTGAATAATAGTTTAAAGAACTTAATGTTTGGGAGCAGTAAGTATGAGATGAATCTAGCTTTCCTGGGTAATGCATCTAAACTTATGTAAAAACTCTAATTCTAAATAGTTATTGTCGTCGATATTGTTATACCATTTGTGAAATATGCTATGGTCCTCTTTTAGATTAGCCTGTTTTAGATAGTAATAAGTAGCATTATTACTCCTAATTTATCGCAAGAAGAAATACAATGTAGAAAACTATTGCATTTCTTTGTATAAGATAATTTTTAGTATTCTATGATTATTTAAGAAACTTGAATGGTTGATTATATGTTTAGCTTGATGTTGAATGCATGATTAAAATCCCATGAGATATCCCAGCCTATCCCAATCCATGGGATATCCTTGTCTATCCCATCCCGATAATCATTAAAGATCAAAATTGCAGTGAACCCAAGAAAAATTTTGTTCAAATTAGTTAAGGAAGAGAAGTGGTTGTAAAAGCTGTAGAAATTAGTTGCTCATATTTGCAGTTGAACTTGTGTGTTTTATGTTGTCTAGTGACTGGTATTGGGATCTCGTGGAATAGTAATATGATTAATGCTACTTTCTAGAGGAAGTTGCAAATGAGTTGTTGTGGTTTGCCTTAAGATCCATTTTTTCGCAGGCTCCCTTCAAATATATTAGACATGACATTCAGTATTTATATGCTAGGAATTAAGTTAGGCATTGTCTACGTTGTATTCGTCATAAGTAATGACCACAATGTTTTGTCTTCAGGTACTGGTTATGTCTCGGGCTATACTACTTTCTGCTTTGAGGCACAACTTTTTACAAATAAACATGAGCAGAGTTTATAACATTTGATGAGTGCCATAATACACGATGGGTTCATCCCTATGCTAGTATAATGAGGGTATGGAGTTTGTGCTAAGGATTGAATTTTCTGTGCAACTATTTGTGCTGATTGTTGATTATATTTTTTGAAGTGCAATTTCTTTACATGGATATGTTACTTTGTCCTGGTTCGAAAATAAATGATCCATTTGGTTATCATATATTCAAAGCAAATATGAAAAGGTCATTATGATGGAGTTCGGTAAATAAGTATGTTCGTTGAAATGAGTTGATATATTGTCAAATAATATAAGTTTATGTTGAGTTATCACTTGGAAATACTTACATGCTAGAAAAAAGAACTTGTAATATAATTACACACGTAATAGTTATCAAAAACTGCTTGAGCATGACTTAGTATGGTGCTTGAGTGATTCTTGTCTTAAAAGGATTAATTTTCTTTCAGGAATTTTATAATCACCAGTTAGCCTGTAAGAGAGCACAACTTCCAAGAATGTTTAGGATGCCTGCTTCCCCAATAAAGACTAAAGGTTGACGGTATTTGATCTTATAACTTTGGGCATCTTCTGAGATGTTTATACATCACATTGTTAACGAACTGATTATCTATCTTTCTCTGGATTCTCATGTTTATAAATTTTATGCAGGTTATAGCAAGATAGATAGTTATTGGCAAAAGATCTGTGACCTCGAGGATCTTATGAATTCCAAGGTTCTCTCAATTAATCTTTTCTCATTTATCTACTTCCATTATATACTCTGCTTAAATATAGTTCAGTGAAGAGAACTGTGCAAGCATTAACCTTTTATCTTTTGGATGTTTGTCATCAGAATACTTTATGATTGACATCGGTTAATTTCTTGCTTAGAGTTGCACTTATTTCTTGGTGGCAGATTATTTCTATAAGCAGAAAGTCATAAACACACATTTTAGATATGTATATTCAGTTCCTCTAATTGTGATCTCCCTTTGCAAATGAAGGCATACACGTGTAGCATTGAATCTATTCTGGAGGAGTATATCCCATTTTCAAATCCGAAGCTGAAGATATGTAAACATATGGATATTCTTTTCACGTTGTTTCTTAGTTTCGCTCGTGACCTGAAAAGGTTGAAAGAAAAGGTAAACATTAATTCTTTAGCTCATGACATAGAAAGGTTGAAAGCAACCTTTTATCATGACATGGAGATATCTTCCTTTCTACCAATTATCAGTTAGCTTATGATGCCTCTTACATTCTCTGTAATAGTTGTGTGCAATCAGAAAACTGAAAGTGGCTTGAAAGAATAGTGAGACTTCTAACTAAACTTTAATTTATCCTTGTAGTAATGATTTGAACAATCACGTTGTGGCTTATTCAACATATGGTCCAGACATTTTTGCTTCTAATTTTAGTTGTTTAAACTACTCTTATTATTGCAGCATGGGTGTGCGATTTCAAAGTCAAATCTGTCTAACATGAGTGTTGGATCTGCAAGAAGAAGATTATCAAAACTCTATTCAGCTTTCTTATTTTGTTTGAGTGAGATGGTTGCTTGGCTGGCTTTTAAGGTAAATTTTGTTCCTTGCTGGTACCAAAAAAATAAAATTAATGGTTGTTCCTCATCATTTTCCTAACATAACTTTGTGTTCAATCAGGCAGCTGAGTTCTTGTCCGATGACAAAACTGACTTCTTTTCTTGGAGAGAATTAGATGTTTGTGCTCAGAATATTGTAAGAGATTTAAGTTTAGATTCGTCTAAGATTTTCTCGGCTCGCTTACCTTGTATCATAGTTAGCAACATCCATTTTCTTTCCTTCTTGAGCTGTAAAATTGTTTTTTGATTTCTTTTTGCTATTTGTGTATCACTTTCTCTTCCCTTTAAACATAGGGCTGCATTGGTCAATTGGTGGTGATATTCAGGCAGATGTGGATGTTGGATATGTGTTATCCAAAGTTAATTGTCTTCTAAAGTCTCTTTTTGAGTACAGGTGAGAATGGTTTATTATTGGATATACTAATTAGTCAAAAGCTTTAATGTCATTCAATCTATTGGAAAGTTGTAGAATATATGAAAAAAAAGAAGTGGTCAGTTAGATTCTTTTATCATTTGTGTCTGCAAGAGACTCTTTCAAAGAAAGAAGTTCAGCTTTTTGTTTCTCTGGTTGAAATGAACCTATTTTTCTTATCTATCAAAGATTTTGAGGAAGCACATATAGAATGATATGTGATTTAGTGTTGAGGCAATTAGATGTTTGTATGATCTTACTTGTTTATATTGTTCTAGAGCTTATTTTGGTTTCATCGATAGTTATATGAAAATTTCCTTTTATTTACTTGTTGGCACAATCCCAAGGGTTTAATTTGGATAGAGCTTATCCATTCTATTGTTGGGAAATGGGATTAAAAATTTAGTGATTTATTGACCAACATCTTTTAGTTGGTAACATAAGAGTTTTATTTTAATATGATAGGGACCTAATTTGAGATGCATCATAGTTGTTGAGAGAATTATTACAACCATTGTTCTTAGGTCTTTATTCATGAGTTGATTCCGGAAGTAAGTGATTGAAGAGAGTCACATTTGAAGCTGCTTTAGATTGGCTATGCTTTAATTTGCTAGGAAATAAGCTTCCTCTGAAGTTTTCAAGTTGTACTTCCAATTGAACGGATGTATTGATGAAAAAAATCATGGATAATTTCCAAAATCGGCGATAGTGAGGAGTTTTGTGTTATGAAAAAAGAAGTTACGTTCGTGATCACATCAATTTTTGCAGGTTTTGTTAGTATTATATCAACTGCTTGAGAAGATTGGGTTCCCTTCAACAGATTCATCAGTAGCAGAAGTTTAAGCTCAGAGAATACCTAAAGTTTCAGTTGTGCCGAAGGGTCGAAGTGATAGTGAATCTCTACGTACAGTTGATGTGCACAAGCTGATTGAATCCTTCAGTATATGGAACAACAGGAAGAGGTACTTATAAAGTTCTGCTTTATGCTTCTAGTTCGATTGACAGGTAAAATAGGTTCTATGGTGCAAGTACTCAATGTATTTGATTTCAGAGCACTTATTTTGAAGAAAAAGCATTTTTTTTAAAAGAGGGTGTTTGGTAAACTTTCAAAAGTGCTTTTAAAAATAAGTAGAAGTAGTTTTTCTGCTTTTGGAAGAAACAGAGCAGAAGCAGAAGCAGAAAAGTATTTTTTTTATGATAGAATTATCCCTATCACATACAAATATATATATATATATATATATATATATATATATATATATATATATATAATTATTTATATTTAAATTTAAATATTTAAATCATAATTCTTTATGATTTATATATTTTGATTTTATTTTCACTCATTTTCTTTAAATAAATTTGAAAATATCATTGATGATGATGACTAAAGAAAAATATAAGTTATTTTATTATTATGAATGATAACAATTGACAAATGAATCACGTTACAAGATTGTACTTTGACATCACATATAAATTTTTGCTCGAATATTTAATTTTCAATAAATAATTCATGAAAAGTGACATATTTGTTAAAATATAGTATATATATATATATGATGACTGCTTATTCGTAGTAAATTTTGACACCGTAAAAATATATTAAAAAGATAACAAATAATAGATAGAATTTTATTTTAAATATTTATCATCAGGTAGTATATGTATATAGTGTATATATATATATATGTATGAATATGATGACTGCTTATTCGTAGTAAATTTTGAAACCGTAAAAATATATTAAAAAAAAGATAACAAATAATAGATAGAATTTTATTTTAAATATTTGTCATCGGGTAGTATACGTATATGAATTTGGCTACTTAATTTTAGAATTGAAATGGTAAAGATATATCCAAAAGAAAAGGAAAAATATAACAAATATTATCTCATTTAGATATTTGTAAACATGGATATAGAGTTTGCTAAATTTTAGTAAATTTGACAAAGTAAAATGAATCCAAAAAATAAGGTAACAAAAAGAAGATAGATTCTAATTAAATATTTATTTGAATTTTTTTTCAAACCTTCTATTCATTCAACGAGTTTAGCTTATTGCACGCCTTCTCCTTCATCTATAAATACAGATAATATTTCTCATATATACATATATTTTACTGCTCTCCAAAATATAAAGTCATCTCTATTATTAATAAGTTATTTTTTGAATCAAAATTGCTTTCTCATTCGAAGGTATGTTTTTCTAATAATTATCATGATATAATTAAATTTTTTATATGCATACATATAATAGCATATGTGATAATATCGTTGTCTGTGAAATTCTTTGATTTTGTTAAGTTTTAATTTTGACAATAATATTTTTCTTTCACTATTTTGTGTAATGTTATTATTATTAATCATATATCTCTAATGCATAGAAAATGAGTACTGTTGAGAATTTTTGTGATGTATGAAGGATCAATTATTTTTGTCTTTAATTTTTTCATATGTAGTGATTTAATTTATGAAATAACTTTTATATTCATTTTTTTTATGTTTTAAGTAATATTTAAATTATTTAAGTAATATATCACCATTTAATTTTTTTAATGTATTTATGTATATAAATATTGATTGAAAATTCTAGAGTACGTAATTTTTAATTAAATAAAATAATTTAATTAAAAATATTATAATAGATATTTAAAATAATTTTTCTCTATAAATTAATTTTTGTAATAAAAGTCTATTGATAGATGTCCTTTTTGGTCATTTGTCTAAAAAAAACACTTCTTGAAAAAGATTATCCAAACATAATTTGATTATCAAAAGCACTTTTCGAATGAATTACCAAACACAAACTACTTTTTCTAAAAGCACTTTTTTGAAAAGTCATTTTATAAAAGTGTTTCTCAAATAAGCAGTTTTGCAACAGCAATCCCAAACGGGCCCTAAGACTCTAAGCCAAAAAAGCTATGGATCCATTTGTTCATAGATATTTTAAGTAGTATTTGAAAAAAATTTTGGTGAACAATGGTTGTTTATGTAATTTATCATTATTTAATAAATACTTTTAACAAAAAATTTAAATTTTAAATATTAGAAAAAATAAGTTTTTTCACCAAATTCTATTATTTGAAAATTTTTAAAAATTTAAATTTTATCTCAAACTTTTATATTTTATAAAAATACCCCACTATTTACTAATCCCACCTAATAATCTATTTGTGAACCAACCTCATTAATAAAAATTTGATATTTTACTCAATTATGTAAGGGATCGTTTGATAGAGTATATTAGAATAATACAAAATATGATTGTTGGACAATAAAATTTCGAGACCGAAAATAATAAATAATCGAGACTAGAAAAATATCGCAACAATCATTTTATTGATTTCAATAAGTTAGTGTTACAATCTCTATGGATTCTCTAATTAGTCTTTTCAAATATAAATTCAAGGGCTTCGAGCTTGATCTTGAATTTGAACTTGATTTGTGAACTTAATGGATTTGATCTTGACTTGTGGTTGAATCTAAGGGCTTTGGAGCTTATTCTTGAATCTTGTGGTTTTGATCTTGAATCTTGACCTTTGAGCTTGTTCTTGAATCTTTTAGTCTTGTTCTTGAATCTTGATGATCTGATCTTGAATGCTTGAATTTGTAGAGAAATCTGCGGCGTTTGATCCACGAGCTCTCTCTTACTTCCTGCTAGAATTGTTGGTTCTTTTTTTAAATTATGAGACCCCTATTTATAATTGTAGGAAGTAAAGAGTCATGATAAACATGAAATTTCTTTGACCAATCAGATTTAAGTGATATGACACCTTTTATGGGCTTTTAATTTCAGGAGGTCTGCTGCATCATTTCGACATGTGGCATGGTCCTATTGGCTCTTCTACTTGACTTGACATGCCACGTCATTCGACACGTGACGCTCATTTGGGCCTCTAGAATATGATAATATCTTGAGCTTAGCAAAGTGGGCTTATCATTTGTTGCCCAAGTCAATGGGATAGGCCGATAAAAATTGGAGTTTAATCAAATCCGCACATATTTGGACTTAAATAATTAATCCAATTATATTAATCCACAGTATTTATCTGGGACTAATATAATTTGAGTTTAACATAATCCGTATTTCGTACGGATTTTAATTTAATAAAATTTTGCGGCCCATAAAATGTCCCCACTTCAAGACTTTTTGAGATATTTTTTATTTTGAGACTAGATTTGAAGTAAAAAAATGTACATCTATGATAAAATCCATGGACCAATGTATTTCATACCAAATAACATCATATTTGCTTTGAATAAAAGTTCCCCTTATATTATTACTAGATATCGACACAGACCCAATATATATTATTTTTTATCTCAATTTAAATTATTAAAATGATTTATATTTTTAATTATTATAATTTATAATATTTTTTTCTTCTGTTTCAATTTAAATGATGCTTGTATAATTTCGAGAGTCAACCAAATATTTGATATTTTTAAAATTTCTTAAGTTGTTAATTATGTGATTTACAATGTCTTTTACATTATTTTTTACTAATATATGAATATTCTCCCTATCTCAATTTATGTGGCACAGATAAAATTTCGACAGTCAATCAACTTTTTTTTTCATATATACTTTTATATTAAGTTCTTAATTATTGTGATTTATAATACTTTTTATTTCATGTGCAAATTGTATATGTTATTTTATATCTTGCTCTTCCCATCCCAATTTATGTGCACTAATATAATTTCGATAGTCAATCAAATTTTGTATGTTGACATATCATTTTATGTCTCTTTTACCTTTTTATGAAATATTATCAGTTTTTCAATGCTCAGACGATCATAATAATCAATTAGGGGTGATATAGTAAAATCACGATGAAAGCAACAAAGTGCACGTCTTAAGTGACCTGTAATAACTAATTAGACACAACATAACAAAATTACTGTAAAAAATACTTGTATAATAATTAATTAATAGTGGTATAGTAAAATTACGATTGAAGCAGCTAAAGTAGTCATAAATGTCTATTTTACTTTTTTGTAATTAAATATTATTATTTTTTAATATGTAGATAATTTATAATGTTTAATTAGGGATACAATAATCAATTAAGGATGATATAGTAAAATTACGATTGAAGCAACTGAAGCAGACATGTCATAAATGTCTATTTTAATATTTTTATTAAATATTATTAAATTTTTAATACATAAATAATTTATAATAATTAATTAGAGATGATATATTAAAATTATAGTTGAAGCAGATGAAGCAGGCATATCGACCTCCTGCCTACTTCAACTACTCAACTGCCTCTACTTTTATATTAAGTTTTTAATTATTGTGATTTATAATACTTTTTGTTTCATTTTCAAATAGTGTATGTTATATTATGTCTTGCTCTGTCCCATCCCAGTTTATGTACACTAATATAATTTTGATAGTCAATCAAATTTTTCATATTGACATACCATTTTACGTCTCTTTTACCTTTTTTATGAAATATTATCAAATTTTCAATGGTTAGACGATCATAATAATTAATTAAGGGTGATATAGTAAAATCGCGATGAAAGCAATGAAGTACATGTTTTAAGTTACTTGTAATAACTAATTAGAAGCAACATAATAAAATTACTATAAAAAATACGTGTATAATAATTAATTAACTGTGGTACGGTAAAATTGCGATTGAAACTGTTGAAATAGTCATAAATATCTATTTTACTCTTTTCCTAATTAAATATTATTAATTTTTTAATATGTAAATGACTTATAATATTTAATTAGGGATATAATAATCAATTAGGAATGATATAGTAAAATTACGATTGAAGTAGACATGAAATAAATGTCTATTTTGATATTTTTATTAAATATTATTAATTTTTTAGTACATAAATGACTTATAATAATTAATTAGGGGTGATATAGTAAATTATAGTTGAAGCAGCTAAAGCAGACATATCGACCTCCTGCCTGCTTCAGCTGCTCAACTGCCTCTACTTTTATATTAAGTTCTTAATTGTTGTAATTTATAGTACTTTTTATTTCATTTTCAAATAGTATATGTTGTTTTATGTCTTGTTCTGTCCCATCCCAATTTATGTGCACCAATATAATTTTGATAGTCAATCAAATTTTTTATGTTGACATATTATTTTATATCTCGTTTACATTTTTTATGAAATATTATCAAATTTTCAATGCTTAGACGATCATAATAATTAATTAAGGGTGATATAGTAAAATCATGACGAAAGCAATGAAGTACACATGTCTTAAGTGACTTGTAATAACTAATTAGAAGCAATATAACAAAATTACTATAAAAAAATACTTGTATAATAATTAATTAACAGTGGTACAGTAAAATTACGATTGAAGCAGCTGAAATAGTCATAAATATCTATTTTAATTTTTTAAATTAAATATTATTAATTTTTTACTATATAAATGACATAATATTTAATTAGGGATACAATAATCAATCATAGATGATAGAGTAAAATTACGATTGAAGTAGACATGTCATAAATGTTTAGTTTAATATTTTTATTAAATATTACTATTTTTTAATACATAAATGACTTATAATAATTAATTAGGGGTGATATAGTAAAATTATAATTGAAGCAGCTGAAGCAGGCATGTTGACCTCCTGCCTGCTTCAGCTGCTCAACTGCTTCTTATAAGATAGCAGAAAATTTTGTTTTCACATGACCAACATAAGCAAAAGGTTGAATTTGACTTTTTTTTGTTGCCAACCATTGGTTCTCCTTCTTTTATTGGTATTACTCATATTTGATCCTTTCTTTTTCGAATTTTCCTTCATAGCAGTTACTATAGCCGCTCGTACTAGTCCTAGAGACCGTTGCTGGAAAAAAGTAAAGCTACGTTTCGACGATGCAAGAGGTACTAGTCCACCGGTGATTAAAATTCCTGATGACATGGATAATCCTTTGAGGAATATATCAGCTTTTATCAATGAGGTATGGTTAAGACATTTGTTTTACCGAGTGTATCTTAATGTCCCCTTTTTTTATTAATTCTCTTTTTAGTTTTTATGCACCCAACTAGTTTTATAGCCTTGCAACATGAAGGGTCACATAACAGTGGCGAGTCTATATCTGGACCAGATCTGATGGAACCACCTTCTACAGCTAAAATGGGAGAAAGGCCAACTTCTGTTTCTTGTAACAAGGTTAAAGAAACCTTGGATTTTGACATCTATAAGCTCCCATTAGCTGTTATGTTGGTGTTTGATAAAAATAAAGTTGTCCTAGATGCTCAGAAAAACTATATTTCAACTCTTTAGGCCGTAATTCAAGGCAAGCTTTCTAAGTGCGATGTTGATTGCACTTCTTCTCTTGAAGATAAAATCCAAGTAATCATCAAGGAGATGGATTGTAAGGACGTGGATACTTCCCTATTGGGAAAATTGTTGCGTGACTTCTTTGACCTTTCTACTTTATATGACCAAGCACGATCGATGCTTCATGATATGGATGTGGAAGCTGCCAGAGCAGAGTTAATTTTGTAGCAGGAGAACATCTTTCAAATGCCATGCTTGAAGAGGATGAGATGGTTAGAGAAGGATCCTCCATTCAGCAATCATTACAGAATATTAAGAAGAAGATAAAAGAATTGTGTAGAAAGTCACAGGTTTTTCAAAGTCTTTCAGCGGCCGCTAAGAACGAAGCCAGAGAAGCAAGGCTAGAGGCTTTTGATGCAGCCAAGGAATTTGATGCATGCTTCGATGTAGACTTATCAAATGGTGCAGATCAGAAGAAAGAGCGTCTGGAAGATATGTCCCAAGACTTAATCAATTACAAGTTATTTCTAGATTAGGCTTAGGAGATGTTTCCTTTTATTCAAACTTTCTTGTCACTTTATTTTAGCATTTTATTGAATAGTTGGATTTATTAGTTGCAATAGAAATTCCTTTTTATTTATATTGCACATTTCCTTTCACTATTCCTTTTGGCTTTCATCTTTAAGCATTGCTTGTTTACGTTGATGTGTTGACATCGCAGTATTGAATCCTTCTTTCTCATCAGACCTGTTGATCATTGGTTTCAAGTCTTTGTTTCACAATAGAGTTGCATTTAAAACTTTAGTTTGGAAGACTTAATAATTAAAGCTTTAAACTTGTAGACCTGACCATTTCATGTTTTGTAGATCTGCGCCCCAAACTGCAGGCTTCGGGTATTCCAAGCCCTATTTAAATAACTTTCTTTCTTTTTGATGGGTTGCCCCATTGAGCCACAAGTATTTAGCATAAGTCCAAAATTTAAATAAAATATCTATAGACTTAACTTTCATATGGCAGATCAAGCGGGAACATGTATCCTTTTGACACTCATGTAACTGAACTCAAAATGTAATTTTAAGCGCCTACATACCTCAGTAAAGAGGATCAAGTCATAATGTAGTTCTGGGTGAGTGTTTTTTTTATTTGGATTTTTTTTGCGTCCTAACTTTTTCCTAAGCCGTCCCTTTTGAGGTTTTCAACCTAGCCAATATTTTTTTGAGTCATACACAGTTTATACTCTTGCGAGCCAGGAATGGACATGCTGTTTATACTCGTGCCTTAAGGAGTGTCATATTTCTTCAATGATAGTACTTCTTCAAGAACTTGGTGTTGATAGGACCAATTTTTATGCCATCTGCATCGACAAGCTTGTAAGCGCCATTTGAATATACTTCTTGTACGACATATGGTCCATCCTACTTTGGGGTGAATTTGCCCCCAGACTTATTAGAAGTGATAATAGGTCTCATTACTTCAAGGACTTGATCTCCAACTTGGAAGCACCTTAAGAGAACTCTTTTGTTGAAAGAAGGAGATAGACGGGCATGATAACATTCAAGATTTTGTTAAGCCTCCAACCTCTTCTCATCAAGAGATTCAAACTCTGTAAGATACAACTTAGCATTTTATTCATTGGTGAGACCTTCTTGAATATCTAGTCTCAAATAAGGTATTTGATGCTCAAGTGGCAGGCCTGCTTCAACTCCAAAAGCAAGTGAATATAGGGTTACTTGCGTTGGTGTGTGGTAAGTTTTTCTATATGCCCACAAAACTTCTTCCATTTTTTTATGCCAGTCTCGTTTGGACTTGGTGAAGACTTTCTTCAACAAACTGCATAAATTCTTATTAAATACTTCAGCTAGACCATTGGCGGAAGCATGATATATAGAAAACTTGCGCTTCTTGAAACCAAAGAGATGACAAATATTATTCATCAGCTTGTTATCAAATGATTTTCTATTGTCAGTTATTATGTATTGAGGAATTCCAAAGCAGTAGTTGATATTTACTCGGATGAAGTTTGCAACATTTTCTTTCTTTGCTTCCTTGAGAGAAACAACTTCGGCCTATTTTGAGAAGTAGTCTATTGTGGCCAAGATGTACAAGTATCCACTAGAATATTTTGGTAGTGGACCAACAATATTCATTCCCCAAGCGTTCAATGTCCAGGATGCTATAGTTGGGTATAATATTCAGGAGGTTAATGTATGAAATTTGCATGGAGTTGATAAGCTTTACATATTCTAGGATAGTCCAAAAAATCTTTCACCATCGTTGACCAATAGTATCCCATCCTTTAAATGTAAAAATGGATCTTCGATCCAGACTGATGTGATCCATAAACTCCCGAGTCATATTTTCCAAAGCTTAAATTGTTTTTTCCTCTCCCAGATATCGTAAGAGTACTCCTTCAAATGATCTTCTATATAACATATCTTTATAGTAAAGGAAACGGGGTGCATGACTCTGGATGTCAGTCCTTCTTCTTGGATCTTCTATAAGTATTCCATAACACAATTAGTTAATGAGAGGTTGTCTACAACCTTCCTTTACAACTTTAGACATGGCGACTAAGTTCTCAATCTTATTTTTTATGTTTTTATGCTCATTTGGCCATAGTACCACCCATTTTTGGCGGATAGTAACTCGTGTCTGATTTAGAAGAGTTAGAGTTGAGGCCAAAGCAGCTAGGGCATAAACTTGCTTATTTTCTTTCCTTGGCATATGCTGGAGGGTTACTTCTCCAAGCCATCCCATCAACTTTTGTACATAATCATGGTATGGTCTTAACTCAGGCTTTCTGACTTCGTAGCTTTCCAAAAGTTACTTGATCACTAATTGGGAGTCACTAAAGACTTGTAATTATAGTTGTTTTATGTCAACAGCCATCTCAAGTCCGAGTATGAGCGGTTGATAGTCAACAATATTATTGGAGCAATGATTTGTCAAGGTAAAAGAGCATGGGATGACCTCTTCTTCTGATGTGACAAATACTATGCCAAAATCAACTCCATATCTATGCGGCATCATCAAAGTACATCTTCCATAGGGATCTAACTTCAATAATCATTGCATCTTCATCAGAAAGTTCACCGGTCAGTTTATAATCATTGGGTATTAGGTGGTCTGCCGAAAATTCTACCAATGCTTGTCCTTTTACAACCTTTTGTGGGATGTACATGATTTCAAACTGTTGGAATTGGAGGTACCACCTTGCAAGTCGATCATTGAGGAATGGTTTTGACATTACAAACTTGATGGTATTCTTCTAGACACAAGACGGACAACATGAGCTTGAAAGTAGTGTTTCATCTTTTGAATTGAGAAGGCCAATGCTAAATAAAACTTTTCAATTGGAGAATAATTTATCTCATTTGGTGTCATCATTCTGCTCAGATATTAAAGAGAGTTTTCTTTTTCTTCACTATTTTCTTATGCTAGTAGTACTCCAACTGACCTTTCTTATATTGCGATGTAGAGTATCAATGGTTTTCTAAGTATAGGTGCTGCAAGAACTGGACGCTTCATGAAGTATGATTTAATACTCTCAAAGGCCTATCTACAATCTTGGTCCCATTCTAAAGGAGAATCTTTCTTCATGAGTCGTCTAAGTGGTTGACATTATCTGGCCAGGTTTGAGATAAATCATCTTGAATATTCTAGCCTTCCTTGTAGGCTTTTTAACTCGTGAATGTTTCGAGGCTCGGGAATCTTCAATATTATATCGACCTTGGTTTGATCAATTTTAATTCCTCGGTATTGTACAATGACGCCAAGTAACTTTCTAGAAGTAACTCCAAAGGCACATTTCAATGGATTCATCCTAAGTTGATATCTTTGAAGTAACTCGAATACAATTCTTAGGTCTTTTAAGTGGCCGTCTCTCTTTCTTGACTTCACCACTAAATCATCCACGTAGCACTCAACATTTGTATGGGGTAGACCATCAAAGATATTTTGCATAGCCCTTTGATAAGTGGCGCCAACATTCTTTAAACAAAAAGGTATCGCCTTACAGCAATAAATACCCTTGGGCGTATGAAATATAATGAGTTCTTCATATTTTAGTGCCATGTGGACTTGATTATAGCCGGATGAACCATCCATGAAGGAATTGCCTTATAACCAGTGGTGATATCAATCATCAACTCTGGTATGGGGATTGGAAAGTCATCCTTAGGGCAGGCGTTGTTGAGATCCTAAAAGTCGACACAAACTTAAATTTGACCATTCTATTTTCATACTGGAACAATACTTGAAATCCACATAGGGTATTTGACTTTGCGAATAAAGCCAGCTTCAATGAGTTTGTTAACTTAATTTTCAATCAATGGAACCAACTCTGGCTTAAAGCATCTTTGGGATCGCTTAATAGGATGAGCCCCATTCTTGACCGCCAACTTATGGACTGCTACTTTTGGATCTAAGCTAGACATTTCCTTATAAATCCAAATGAAAACATATATATATTATTTAAGTATGTCCATATAAGTGATTTCCTTCTCTATATCTAGAAAAATACTCAGGTAAGTTGGTCTTGGGTCTTCATTGGTTCTATGATTAACTTTCGTCAAGGGATGAGTTGTGGCCTTCACTCTTCAAGTTGTGATGAAGCCTCCAACATCTTTCTATTCTCACGGGTCATTATCATTGATGGATATATAGTAACACCGAAAAGTATCTTCTATCCCTTCATCAACCTTTATTTGAGATGAGACATCTTTCTTATTTTGGGTTGTAACATGATATGAGGAGCTAATACTTTATTTATCTTCCTCAAGCTTCTTGGTATAAACCACGGTACGAGCCTTAGCTTTTAACACCTTGCTATATGAAACCTCCACTTCTGTCTGTTGCCTCATTCTAGAAAGAATCAGACTTTGGAAATCCTTCTGAATTTTGAGTGAAGAGTGAATCGTCATGCTTCGATGACTTATCTAACGCTTGTTGCTTTTCTTCTTATTTATAGGACCCAACCTCTCAAACATAGAAGTTCTTGCAGTTGATTATCCAAGCCGATAAAAGGTAAAAGGTCTTTAATTAGAAGTAATGGATTCTTCTTTCGCAGTGATGTAGTTGCTAACTGGCTTTCTTATAGAGATTCGAACTGAAGGTGGCGGTGTGTACCTTAAGCCTTCACGTGCCTGCCTGGTTGTATTTTCTGACAGAAGTTTACCCAACCTCAATATCTCATTAGGATTGTATCCAACCTTTACAAATAACTTGTAAGCATTTGGATGAAAGCCTTCTTTTGTACGTTGCACAGGGAGTGTTATATCTTGTAGTAGATTTTGAGCCACAGACTCTCCAATTAGCCTTGAGAATGGATTTATTGCGTCAATTTTCCTGACAGGTAGAGTTATCCCCCATAGTACATTATCTTTGACATCGGATGAATGATTCTCTTCTTTCTTTACCTTTGGTACATAAAGAAGAACAGGAGTTTCCTTGTTTTTTTTGTAGATGCGATGCTTTCTTTATTCGAAGAGGAGATAGGCTCCTTGGTGGAGGAGTTTTAGACAGTCACCATGAACTTATTGGCTATAAGATCATCACACTTGGTTTTGGTGACATTATTAACACTTTTTTCATTCACAACATAATTCTTTAAGTAGAATTTTGCATCGGCAAAGTGTAACTCAGCTTCAGTGAATGGCTTATCATCGACAACTATCTTTCTTTCCACTTTACCTTTGAGGTACTTCAAGCATTGATAGTAAGATGATGAAATAATTTTTTTCTTGTGTACCTAAGGCCTACCAAGCAATATATTATATGAATTTTTGGCATCGATCACATGAGTGAATGTATTTGATCGAAAATCATCCATACGAATCCCCAACTTGATAGTTTCTATGACCCTTTATCCTCCTTGGTTGAAGCCCTAGATGATTAAATGACTTTCAACAAGTTCATCAGTAGTGATGCCAAGTTCCTTCATTATGTGAATAGGTAGAATATTGACTCTGGATTCCTCGTCTATCAATATTCTATTTATCTGCTTTCCTAGAACTTGACCCACCATGTACAAAGGACGATTGTGTAGGGTTTCACCAAGTAGAATATTGTTATTTTTAAATATGATTTTTGTATCACTTACATGTGCCTCTTGGGCAAGAGGTTCAACAAGTTATTCAGAAGATGAAGGAACTTCTATGGGTAGATTTTCACTCTTTGCCCCCTCTTTGGCAGTATTAAAACAAGATGCCTCAAGGTTGAATTAGTAGTCTTTACATGTAACCAACTTGGTAAGAATTACTCCAAAGTCACTGGGCGTCGTGGTTTTTGGTGGTGAAGCTTCATTACCCTCGTTTTCTTCAAAAACTCAACCAACCTTTGTTTCATTGATTTCCTTACAATCCGCTTTCTAGTTAGTTGTTTGGATGACTCATTTCATGGACTCGTATTTTTGTGTCTGCACCTAGTCACAAGATTCAAACCTTCATCATCACCTTTTTCAACTGAAGATTTGTCATGCTATAATAGTTTCTCACTATGCTCTTCGACACATATTTGGATCAGATCGAGTGAGCCAAAAGTGATAGAGATTTGATGAGAATTGGTCGTCTCATCATCGAGGAAGATTTTCTTCTTATTTGCTAATTGCATTACTTTGTCCTTACAGACAAAACACTTTTACAGATAGTAACCCACAAGCCTATGATACTTACAATAATTTGGGTCATTGGTCCTTCTAGCTACATCAGGCCGCTTCATGTCTGGTAGTTCAATGAGCTTATGCTCAAGAAATTCATTGACAATCTTGGCCATATCTGAATCAAAGAAGGGGTATTATTTTTCTTCCATCTTCTTTAAAGTTAAATTTTGATTTGGACGTGCTCGAGAAGTTATCTTTATGTTTTGTTTCTTGATCACCTTCGTAGTGATCTTCCCAGGAGACACGTCGATATTCATGAATTCTTTATTACCATTTTTGGGGACAAAATTGCCCTATCTTTTGGGTTCCTGCTTATCTTTTTCCCTTCGAGGGTCATAAATAGGTGTTATTCCCTTTCCAGCAGAAGACATGCTCAACTCCATGTCATGAGCATGTGTAGTTAACTCTTTAAAGAATTTTGGCTTAATGTTGTGCAAGATATAGAAGAGCTCTCTGTGCATTCCTTCAATGCATATCTTTATTGCAGAATCTTTTCTGAGCCTATCTTTGCAATTTATGCTCGCATTTATCCATCGATTGATGAAGTTGATGACTAGCTCATCCTTTCTTTTCCGAGTATTTATGAGCTCTACCATGCTCACTGTACGCCTTGTTCTATAAAAGCGATTCAGAAACTAAAGCTCCAAACTATTGATGGAGTTAGGCTTAAGGTCCGTATACCAATCAAAGGCATTTTCCTTTAGGGAACGAACAAACTGTTGACAAAATAGTCATCGTAAGTTACAACATTATTGCATGTCTTAACAAAGTGTGTGACATGTTGTTTTAGGTTTTCTTTTCCCTCAAACTATTGAAATTTGAGGGGTTGATAGCCGATGACATTTTGAGACTATTAATCCTTGCCGTGTAGGGCTTGGCATATGTCAGGAAAGACTTGGTTACAACATCATACTTGTCTTTGAGCATTCCTTTAATGAACTCCCTCAATTGATCCATCGGGATCAATCCCTCAGAGAAGACTTGTACTTTTTTAGTAGGTGGAGTTTTTTTTATGGGATGCTCTGTCTCGTGACCTACTGGTGCTTTCCTAGAGCATGGCTAGACTCTGTGTCTATCAGGATATCTATCTTATCCACCAACTTATCAATTTGAGCATCTTGATTCTGAACGCATTTGGTCAAAACCTCAATTTCCTTTGTCAGATTTACAAGCTGCTCCTCCATAGATGAGGCATCAGTCACTATTACTTGCATGATCACTGGAGACGTTGGATATTAGCACAGATTATCATATAAATTTATATTTAAAGTTCTTAGCTTATGAGGTGTAAGTGGGGATAATGCTTTGCGCCAGAGTATTTTGAACCAAAGTGCTCAAGTAGAGCAAGAGTCTTCTTAAGTGTTTCTGCCATGTTGTTTTCTCTTTCTGAAGCACTTGCATTGGACTTCGTTCCTTTTGGGGTTGAAGATTCAAAAACTGAAGTTGGCGCGAATGACACTATATGTGTTTGTTGTCCTAGCATGTTGGCCTAGCTCCCTATGATAGATCCCAAGCTTTCGAAAGTAACACCAAGGATGCTTTCTTCTTCAATAGAGAACTTTGAATCATCAGCCTTGTAAACAATTAATTAAGAATTGACCTTCTTGAAAATTATTTTAGCGTCCTTAATCTTTAAAGTTGGAAAAGTTGAGATGAGAGGTAGAGATCATCCCACTGGGCGTGCCAGAATTTGTTGGACAATAAAATTTTGAGACCGAAAATAACAAATAATCGAGACAAGAAAAATACTGCAATAATTATTTTACTAATTTCAATAAGAGAGTGTTACAGTCTTTATGAATCCTCTAATTCGTCTTTTCAAATATAAATTCAAGGGCTTCGAGCTTGATTTTGAATTTAAACTTGATTTGTCAACTTAATGGATTTGATCTTGACTTGTGCTTAAATCCAATGGCTTTAGAGTTTGTTCTTGAATCTTGCAGTTTTGATTTGCAGATTCGATGAACTTGATCTCGACTTGTACTTGAATTCGAGCTTGTTCTTCAATCTTGTAGTCTTGATCTTGAATCTTGATGAACTGATCTTGAATGTTTGAATTTGTAGAGAAATCTACGGCGTTTGATCTACGAGCTCTCTCTTGCTTCTTGCTAGAATTGTTAGTTCTTTTTCTGAATTATAAGACTCCTATTTATAGTTTGATCAAGTAAAGAGTCATGATAAACATGAACTTCCTTTGACCAGTTAGATTTAAGTGACATGACACCTTTTATAGGCTTTTAATTTCAAGAGGCCTGCTGCATCATTTTGACATGAGCATGGTCCTATTGACTCCTTTACTTGACTTAGCTTGCCACGTCATTCGACACGTGACACTCATTTGGACCTCTAGAATATGACAATATCTTGGACTTAGCAAAGTGAGTTCATCATTTGTAGTCCAAATCAATGGGTTAGGTCAATATAAATTGGACTTTAATCAAATCCACACATGTTTGGACTTAAATAATTAGTCAAATTACATTATCCAAAATATTCATTTGGGACTAATATATTTTGAATTTAATATAATCCGAATTTTATACGAATTTTAATTTAATAAAATTTTATTGCCCACAATGATGTATTAATAATACTTGCATTAATAATACTAATACTTGTGTTAGTTATGATAACATTAGTAATGATTGCATTTTTCTTATTCAATATTTGATTTGGTGTAGTAAAAATAACATGAATTGCATAATTTCTAAAAATAAATATCTTTTTACAAAAATACCCTTCACAAATATGGTTTAAAGGATGTAGAAAAGATTTTGAAGGATAATTATGACTTTAATCATGCTAATGCATGTATTAGAATCCATTTCGTTACTAATACAATAGATTTTCATGTATTAGTAATACACTCCTTAATACCAGTAAAGTGTATAACTAATGTAAGCATTAGAATACATAAAATGAAAAATAAACCAAATAATATATTAATAATACAGAAAGGTGTAATGCATGTATTAGTATTTTTAATGCACTCCACCAAACAATCCCTAATAATATTGTTGCATAGCACCTGTTAAACGTAATTTACATAACAATCCCTAATAATATTGTTGCATAGCACCTGTTAAACGTAATTTACATAGAAAAATTGGATGCTTCTTTATGAGTGGAAAAAATTTCGATAGCTCCTACACTTATGTGTAATTGTTTAGAAAGAGATAGGAGCTTATAATTTCTGAGTTAATTTTTATCAAAAAAGTTGTTCATTATAAAATGATAATACAAAGTTATAAATAATTTTAATAATTTTTAGAACTTATAGGTATAAATCATATCTCTTGAAAAAATATTTTCTCAAAAACTATGACCAAACACAAGATAAAACTTCACTTAAATCTTAACTAAAAAATAGTTTACCAAAAATGTTTGAAAATCTACGTCAAAATACTAGCTACATATGCCCTTAAATTTTCAATCCCTATCCATTTCCCAAATTAAACAAAAGTTTTTCCCCTTGGCTTAAGCCTTAAGGCAGAGTGAATAGCATCGCTGGTCATTTAGTTTTGAATTTGTTTTGTAAAAACCTTGTTTCTTAAAAATCTTTTTAGATAAAAATCATTTGATTTTTAAAGTTTATCATATGCAAATCACTTTATATTTTTTATCATATAAAAATTCAAGTACATTTTCTGGCTAATCTTTTCAAAGTTGGATGACTTTATGTGACAAGAAATAAAAAAAAAAAATACGTGATAAACGTTAAAAAATAATTTCATAAATTTTTGAATGACAAACTAAAAAAATCGTATGATGAATGATAAACTCAAAATAGGATATCACCGATGAAATTAGTCCGCTCAAGCTAGGATATAGAATATTCCAAAAGAAAAATTGACTCATGGACACGTAGTCATCAAGAGAAAGAAGGTACACTAGCTCTATAAATAAAGTCCCACCAAGTACCATATTCTTCAAAGTCTTATCAAGTCTCAAGTCCAAATTCCTCGTTTCTTTAGTTCTCCCTTTCCTTTCTAGCTATATATATATATAGATATATCCACTTCAATTTCATTTTCTACATCAATATGACAGATCGCAAGGTTGATGATCAAATGATACTCATCTCTCATCAGTTCTATCCTCATATTTACGTTCAACTAACAGAAGATCTACAAGGTTAGAACTTAGAACTAGAGCTTTAACTTTCTTGGAGTACGAGTTGTAATTTTTTTTTTTCGGAGAAGTCAGATTTTCGTCATTCTTGGAGAAAGTTATAGTCCTCCGTTTCAAAATAGTTTACATACTTTCCTTAAAAAAATATTTCTTAGGAGATTGTTTTATCAAATTACCTTTATTAATTATACTTTGAAAACATAAATTTGTATATATATACTTTGTTTAGTCATTTAATAATACGGATAGTATTAAAAGAATATAATAAAATTCTCTTGGATTCATAAAATGAACAAGTAAATTGAAATAAATATTTTAAAAAAGAGGATCAACTATTTTGAAAGAACGGAAGTGGTTACCATTTGTTGAGGTGTTTTTTCTTGTTGATAAATTTACGTTATCATTCAACATTGAGGACGTACTTACCCTTGAACTGTTAATTCTCCTTGGTCGTTGCACCTTTATATCCTTTTGTGACTCCCATGGGGATTCTTACTTCTCCTTAAAAAGGTCTTGTAGTGTTTTGTTACTTTGCAATATCAATGTCGTAAACATGATGATTATACTTTGGCCTCTCCAGAAGAGACGGTGAAACCACGGAGAAGGAAGAATAAAAAACGCGAAGGGAATAACAACACTAGTGTAGTAGTGAGGAAGAGGAAGCTTAGCGAAGAACAAGTTAATCTTCTTGAACGGAGTTTTGGGGACGAGCACAAACTAGAGACTGAGAGAAAGGATAAGCTTGCTTCTGAGCTCGGCCTTGATCCTCACCAAGTCGCGGTATGGTTCCAGAACAGGAGGGCTAGATGGAAGAACAAGAAACTCGAGGAGGAATACTCCAAGTTAAAGATTCAACATGAAACTACCATCATCGAGAAATATCGTCTTGAAACTGAGGTACATTTGTTGTGCTTTTATTCCACTTACAGTCAAAAACGTTTTTTTTGAATTATTTTAATATGTTAATTATTAGTGTGGCTTATAGTACGTCATATGTACTATATATATATATATAAGTTTTAGTTTTAAAAAATTAAAGATTCTATGTTCCGATTCACCAAAGATTTATCAGGTGTTTAACCCACATACTCAAAATTATATGTATCAAATAAATTGAAATCAAAAAGTATCTTTTAACTAAACTTTATAGTGTAGTAAAAAAAATTATTACTATTATATTAATATATATAAGTTAAATATTTCTTATATATTTAACAAAAAGGGATGAAACTTATATATCATGTTAAAATGTGTAATCATTACTTAATTTAATTAGCAAAATGCCTGAATTTTCCTTGCAGGTGCTGAAGATGAAAGAGCAATTGTGTCAGGCAGAAAAGCAGATACAGAGGCTATTATTCGAGCGTAATTGTGATATTTCAAGCAATAGCCCAACTTCATCAATATTCTCAATGGAGCAACCACAGTTTAATCTTGGGGAGTTTGGAATGGAGGGACTATTAATGGATAATAATGTCTTCTTTGTTGGTGACAATCAAAGCACTTATGCGACTCTTTGGGATAATTAGAATGGGTTTAAATTTATAATCCTATATGTATGATACTATAATCTGTTATGAATCAATTGTCCACATTGGAAAAAAAAATAAAGAAATGCTAAGGGAATTATTAGTCAAATGGTCTCCCACCTATTAGACTAGTCTTTTAGGTTAGGTTCTCTGATTTGGCTTATAACATATGTAGAAATAATATGTACATTCTTTCTTTTGCAAATTGCTTAGTGGTTAACTATTCTTTTCTTTTCTGTGGTACATTCCCTTTTTCTTTTGCCTAATGGATAATGTTACTCCTAGTATTTGATTAAGGGATCATTTGGTTCGTGGGATTAAAATGTTGGATTATTTTATTTTGTGCTTTGTTGGATTTTGGTTTCTGGTTTAAGGAATTCCAAGATTAGTGATTAACCTAAATGTTTGTGTAAGTATTGCCACGACTACTACACTACACTCCTCGTAGATTAATATGGCTCAATATTTAATTAAGTCGTCAATTATATGGACTGTTCAATTCAAAGGTTTTGAAAAAACAAAAGAAAAAGAATTTTCATGATAGGCTCAAATTAAACTCGAGGAAAAACAGTGGATACTTTCAATAAGTAATACCCCTACATTCCAAAATAAATGTCATTTAGTATAAATCATATCTATTAAAAACTTAATAAATATAATATGTACTTCCTCGGTACATCTTTATTTATTTATTATACTAAAAATAAATATCCAACGATATTTATCTAGTTTAGAAAATTAATGGATAATTTATTATTTTGTGTTGATTTTATCATTTATTATTAAATACTATTCATTATCTTATGTATTTTTTAAAATATTAAATTTATTATATTCAAAGGATGGTATTATAAAATTATTTTATTATTTTTTAAGATGTGTATCGATTAGTCAATACTCTCTCTGTCTTATATTAGTTAATCACTTTTACTTTTATACGCTCTTTAAGAAATAATAGACAGAATATTTTTTTTTAATTCACCCGTAAGATACTTTCTTAAAACTTTACAAATTTGTTTTTATACTTCCATAGAGTATTGAATTTAAGAATAAAATAGAAAACTTTTATTTAATTTTATCTTGATTTAGTAATTGGACAAGTAATTTAGGAAATATATTTTTGATAAATAATTAACTAATATAAGACAAAAAATAATAAATAAATAATTAATGATAAACGAAGGAAATAATTTACTAAATTATTCGTATATACTAAATGTCTCTCGAAAATTTAACAATCTTAAAAAATAAAGTATAAGGGTATACGCTACCAAAACAAAAACAAAAAAAAGTACAGGGTATATAATTGAAAAAACATAATCACAGAAATAGGCAGCTTTTTTCTACCAATGATCAAAGGGCACCCAAGATACTTCACCAGAAAATTTTGATATTTCATGCCTATCAATCTTTTAAGTCTGTTAATGATAATCAGACTTGCTTTACATTTCTTGACGAAGCAACTTTTATTCCTATAAAGAAAAATTACATAAATTTTAAATTTTTTTTATTATATTTATTTATTTTTCAATACTTTAAATTAATAAAGCATAATATTTAATTTCAGATACATAATATAACCATACGATGTATCTGTTTTGACAATATATTCATACAGGATACATGTGATTATCTAAGACTGAACTATAAATTTGTGTTTACAATATATCAGTCTCTACAATGTATTAATGTCTACACTGTATCCGTGTCTAGGATATATCGATGTCATATATATGCGGATACATGTAATGTATTTGAGACTGAACCATATATCCTTATCTATAATATATTCCTGTCTACAATGTATCAATGTCTACCATGTATCCGCCTCAATATATAACGGAAAATTATGTAATATTAAAATGTAGTGGGAGAGAAAGTAATTAGTTCATTACTTTGAAATGAGATTTATGTTATTTACCCTTATTATTAATCAATTATCCTATACCTTCTCATAGATGGAAGTACGTTCAGCACCATAATCATAGGCTTTTTAGGGGTCGATTCGTGAGTAGTGTATTAATTAAAAAAGGCATGCATCGGTCTTGTGTATTACTAGTACCTTGTTGGTACATTTTTATAGTCAATATATAACAAAGATTTTCATTAGTTATACACTCTATTATCTATTAAGATGTGTATTATTAATGCCTCAAAATCAATAGTATTAGTAATGCAATGGATTCTAATGCATATATTAGCATGATTAAACTCACAATTGTCCCTCAAATTTTTTTCCACATCCTTTCCACCATAGTTATGTAGAGTATTTTTAAAAAAGATACTTTTTTTTAGAAACTAGGCAATTTTGTTATTTTTAATACACCAAATCAAATACTGATAAGCAAAATACAAGCATATAACTAATGCAACTATAACTAACACAAAAATTATTAATACAAGCATTACTAATTGATGTGTCATGATTTCATGACACTTTTGATGCTTAAAACCAAAAAATATGCTAGTACTTATGCCCTTTTTATTAGATATGATGTGTTTTTCTATTTGTATTGTAGGAAAACAGGATTGGAAGTGAGTGGAACAAAATAGAAAGAAAAAGCTCCCAAAATTGTAGTCTCTGCTTAGATAACGAGTTGTTGACTAAACGACTTATTATTCAAAGCATCAGGTGACCAATGATGAATTCTGAAAGGAAGAACATAGTGGATGTTGTCTACGACTCGTAGGATCTAACTACAAATCATATAAAGGGTCGTTCTGAGCATACATCGTGGAAAGTCCTAAGAGTTTTACAAGTTGGAGCCCCAGTGTAGACGAGATTGATAGCAAGACATAACATCAGGCTACGACTCGTCATGATGAACATTCTGAGCATTGTGAGAAAATATTCGAAAGATGAAATTTCACTGAAGAGACAATGAGTCCAGCCAATAACTCGTAGAGAGACGTGAAAAGTAATTACCAAAGTGCATAAAAGGAAGGAAACAGAGCTAACAACGAGTCATCACCAGTCCAAACGACACGTTGCCTGAGGCATAGCCACTACCGATCTTATTTTCTTATTTTATTTTGATTAGGATTTCTAGGTTATTTTTTGAAACTATAAATACCCCATTGATGTTTTTGTATTAGTTTATGCACTCTTTCCATTCACAACAATATATTGATTCTTAGATTCAACGTTTGATCTTGAAATTCTTTGTTCTTGATTTCACGGTTGATTATTAATTTGAGATTCTAGATTTTATTCTTAAATCAATATAGGATTATTCGTATAATTTCTTTCATGAATTCAATGGATGTTTTTCCATACATGAGCGGCTAAACTATGTAACTAGGGTTGTGGGAACCTTGACGAAATAACGAAGTAGAGGAAGTGGAAAGTCGTTCTTGATCAATATTCTTTCATGTATTGTGATCTTCTTCGGTGTAATTACTTTCTTAAAGACTGCAGAAGTTAAAAACCTACATGTATTTAATACTTACTTCAAAAGAGAGGTAGAGATCAGGAAAAAAAGATCACGACAATAATTTGAGGCTACCAATTCTCATTTAATTAACTTGACACTCAAAAGGTAATAGTTAGTCCGAGTTCCAGGATAAGGGCTGGTAAGGCAACACTCTGAGACTCAAACGGTAAAGAATGAATATCAGTGAATGCATTCACAAGATGCTGGGTGATACATATCTTATTAGTTTCTGCATATAAGGCATTGAGATAGTGCAGTGAAACATAATAAATCTATAGAGTTATGAAGTTAGGGGGAGCACATTCCTAGTATTCATGTTATATTGATTTCAATAAATGATTAAGATTTGTTACTATTGAATCTGTTCTCACAAAATCCCCCCATTTGCTTTTTGACATGTTTTGGACTGCTTCAGTAAGTATGTGATAGATATTCGACCTATTCCTTGTGGATTCGATCCCAAACTTTGCTGGGTTATATATTTAACAACGAACGTGTCATATTTCTCAGAGGTATAATTTAGGTAACTTCAAATTTTGGCATTGTTTCTGGGGAATACGATTATGGATTGTTTGATTAAAGTTGTTGAGGTTGTCTACTATTTTTAAGGTGTATGCCGATGTATGACTAGTATTCGGAGTCAAGGCAATGCCTTGATCCCACTTGATTTTGAGCTGGAGCGGACCTTATGACAGAATTATAAGATGGAAGAGTAGGAGCACGGAGGTCATAATGACCCTAGTCGGATCCACCTTCGCAGGGTATTCAAGAGACAGTCGTACAAACCACTTCATGATTACTGGACAAAGTGAATATGAATTGGGATGTTGTTTCTCATCGTACATCTTAAGAGGAAAGAGTGAGACAAGAAAAGTAACGTCGAGAAGAACTCGATAGAGATATAATAAAGAGAGCTCAATTACCCCAAGATTTTTCGTTCTTAACAGCATATGGCAATCCAGGGAAAGATATGTGGTACTTTGAACCTGTTTAAGAAGAAACTATCATCACTCCTGACTTGACCTAGGGGGTGAGGTTTGATATTACGAGGGTTATGATCTAGTTGCTAAACTTGAAGGACGTGTTTGCTGGTCTGCCAACTGATGATGCCAACATGAATTTTGTTTGGATCTACACTTTGTATAATTTACCTAGGGTGAGCCAGGAAGCTTTGAGACTTAGGTTGTTCCCATCTCTCTTACAAGCGAAGCAACATAATGGTTAGGGGAACTACCTCATAGATCCATCACCAATTAGAACGAGTTAAAGAAATAATTCTTAGACCAATTCTTTCCACTTTCTAGAATGCTGCAGTTGAAGGATGGGATTTATAATTTCGGGCATTTGCATTCAAAATCTTAGTACGAGACATGGTTGAGGTTCAAGAAAAATTTGATGTTGGTGCCAACCTGAGGTATTCAAAAAGTTGATATTGGTGTACCTATTGAGAAACGACTTGGTGTTGACGCTCTAGTAACACTGATCAAAAACTTTAACAACAATAACATCGATGAGCATGATGAAATGGTGAGCACACTCTATGGAAAATGTTCTTATTCTTATGCGTCAAAAAATCTATATCTTAACTTGAAGAATTGAGTAACTCCGTCGACCATCTATTATGGAGTTACCAATCTTGGAATTAAAGACCCTCTCTTCTCACTTGAAATATGTATTTTTGAAAGCTGACAATATCTTGCCAGTCATTATTGCGGCTGATTTGGTGGATACATAGGTCAATGAATTGATTTCACTATTGCAGAGATTTTAAAAGGGCCACCGGATGGACTATTACAGAGATTGTGGGAATTTCACCCGAGATTTGTACTCATAAAATTTAGCTTGAACCATATTGTGTGCCTAACATCGAGCACCAACATCAATTAAACTCACGTATGCAAGAGGTGGTGAAGAAAGAAATTATAAAGAATTTGGATGCAAGTGTGGTTTATCCCACTGCTGACAACAATTAGGTAAGCTCGATTCTATGTGTACCTAAGAAGGGAAAGATCACTGTGGACCCAAACGAAAAATATGAGTTAGTGTCTATAAGATCAGTTAATAGATGAAGTGTGTGCATGGATTACCAAAAGTTGAACACTTGGACATAAAATGACCATTTTTCTATACTGTTCATGGATCATGTGCTAGACAGACTTACAGACAGAGGGTGGTACTATTTTCTTGATGGTTATTTGGGGTATAATCAAATTTCTATTTCCCTCAAAGATCAAGAGAAGACTACTTTTACATGCCCATATGGTACTTTTCCATTCAAGAGAATGTTGTTCGAACTTTCCAATGCTCCCATCACCTTTCAGCGTTGTATGATGTCGATATTTTTTGATATAGTGGAGGACACTATAGAGGTATTTATGGATAACTTTTCAATTGTTGAAGACTCGTTTGATAATTGTTTGGATTATTTGGACAATACACTTTATAGATGTGTGGAGTGCAACCTGGTTTTAAATTAGAAAAAATGCCACTTTATGATAAAAGAAGGGATTATTCTTGGACACAAGATTTTGAAAAGTGGGATTGAGGTTGAAAAGGTAAATATAAATATGATTAAAAATTACTTCCACTGATTTTAGTTATAGGTATTAGAAGTTTCTTGGGTCATGCTAGGTTCTATAGGAGGTTCATCAAGGACTTCTCTAAAATTGCTAATCCATTGTGCAAGCTCTTAGATAAGTAGGTGAAGTTCATGTTTGATATTCTTGTCTCAAGGCCTTTGAGGACCTTAAGGAGCGGTTGATCTCGTCTCCTATTATTGTGTCTCCAGATTAGTCCTTGCCTTTTGAGGTAATGTGTGATGCTAGTGGTGTGGATTTAGGAGCTATCCTAGGCCAACAATGTGAGAAAATTATTTACCCAATCTACTATGCCAACGAAGCATTAAATCCCACGTAGAGAAAGTATACTGTTACTGAGCAGGAGTTACTCGTAGTGGTTTTTGCTTTTGAGAAATTTTGACTCTATTGAATAGGGACTAAAGTCATTATTTATATTGATCATGCAGCTTTGAGGTAGCTAATGTTGAAGAAAGATGCTAAGTCGATGTTAATTCGTTGGGTATTATTACTTCGGGAATTTGACTTTGAGGTAATCTGATGAGTCACCACAAAAAGCGAATTCGAGAAAAATAAAAATACGACTTCTATTAAGACCAGAAAGGCACTGAAAACCAGGTTGCAAACCACCTATCCCACCTCAAAGAGAAGGCAATACAAAAATTAAGGGATGACCTTGAAATTAATGATATTTTTCTAGATGAGCGGGAATGGGCAGTATCTCAAGACTTAATCCCCTAGTTTACTGATTTTACAACTTTTTGGCAAGTGACCTTGTACCGGAGACTTATCGTTTTAGCAGCACAAATGATTCATGCATGGGGTATAAAAGTTTTTCTAGGATAAGCCTTATCTATGTTGAGTGTGTACGAAGAGTTATTTGGAGGTGTATTCCTGAGGTAGAGATGATGAGCATTCTTAAGGCATGTCATTCATCACCAGTTGAGGGTCATCACGGTGTTACCCGTGCAATCCATAAAATTCTGTAGTATGGGTACTATTGGTTGACTATCTAGAAAGATGCCCATGATTATGCTCGGGCTTGTGCCCAGTGTCAGTGACAAGGAAATATTTCAAGAAAATATGAGCTCCCTATGACACCTATTTTTGAGTTAGAGTTGTTTGATGTGTGGGGAATTAATTTTATGGATCTGTTTATGAGTTTTTATGGGATAAAGTATATGTTGGTGGCAGTCGACTATGTTTCAAAGTAGGAGGAGTCCGTTGGTCTTCCAGTAGTGAGGGTCGATGTGTCACGACATTCTTGAAGAAGATTTTTTTTCTCAATTTGGTATTCCACATTCTATTATTAGTGATGGTGGGTCCACTTCTATAATAATCTATTTAAGGCCCTGCTCAAAAAATATGGTATGAAATATAAGGTGGCAACAACTTACCATCTGCAGGCGGGTGGGCAGGTTGAGGTCTCCAATTGTGAGATCAAGTCCATATTGGCAAA
Organism: Capsicum annuum; assembly: GCF_002878395.1. Lineage (NCBI taxonomy): Eukaryota > Viridiplantae > Streptophyta > Magnoliopsida > Solanales > Solanaceae > Capsicum > Capsicum annuum. Next base: position 19,820,200 of record NC_061114.1, on the reverse strand, counting down.
GACTGTGAATACTTAACAGACTGATTTGTCAAGGAAGCTATATGATGCACTTTGAGCATGCCAAAAAACATTTAAAACTCCCATAGGTGCCTCTCTATATCAATTTGTATACAGTAAGGCATGTCACTTGCCGGTTGAACTTGAGCACAAGACACTATGGGTGTTGAAAAAGCTAAATTTTGAGTGGTGTAATGCTGTAAATTTGAGGATGATTAAGGTTAATGATTTGGATAAATTCCAGATCCAAGCTTATGAGAGTTTTTCTTTGTACAAGGAAAAGATGAAGTTGTTTTATGATAAAAAAATTGAGAAAAGAGTGTTGGAGCCTGGTGATATAGTCTTGTTGTATAATTTGAGACTTCACTTGTTTCCTGGAAAGTTGATGTCTAGGTGGTATGGACCATTCACTATGATTAGAGTGTTCTTGTATGGTGCAATTGAGGTGAAGCGAGGTGGAGAGCCCCATTCAAGGTCAACGAACAACGTGTTAAGCACTATATGGGATATATGATAAAGTGAATGTGTGTATTGATATAAGCCTTGGCAAAGTTTGAGTAGCCAAGGCAATCGAGTAGTGTCGCTATGCTAAATCAATCATTGTATGAGAGACAACCCATGGGCTTATTGGTGAAGTTTAAGTATCCAACATAGCTACGTCATGCTGTGATATTAAATCAAGCACTACGTGGGAGGCAACCCATGTTTTATACTTATTACATTATAGTGTAACTTGAGTGTTTAGTGTGTAGGGAAGAAAAATGCAGGAAAAGACCAGAAAATTTTCTAGCGCCCAGGTCCCTTCGAGGGATACCCTACGACTCATCACAAAACCTATCAGGAGTAGCCTAGGTGAAAACTCTCAAGTTAGTGGTCTCTGGAGTCTTGACGACTCTTAGATCGAGTTGTCGTCAGTGGTATCTGGAGTCTTGATGAATCTCAGAACGAGTCATTATCAGTGAGGAGCCTAGGTCCAAACTCTCAGGTAAGTACTGGAGTCTTGATGACTTTCAGAATGAGTCGTTGTTAGTGACAACAACTCTTTGCCTTGAGTCATCACGACTAGGAAACCCAGGTAAGGCTACAACTTTAAACAAAGGGAGATGACAACTCATAGCCACCAGCTATGAGTCATCATCAGGAGTCGTCGTTAAGCCTAACATCGCAGAGTCTAAGGTGTGACCCAACCCGACTTGCGTGAAATAAAAAGGGGGAATTAATTCCCAATATTTCCACTTCCTATTTTAAATGCCTTTATTTCCTTCTCATTCCATAACCGGTTCTATTACCTTAAAATCACTCCCAATTATTTTCTAAACTCCACCAACTTCTACTCACTCTAAGTAACAAGAAAAAAAATTATCTTCTCAAGAACAAGCTTACAAATCCAAGCATCTTGTCATAAGTGTTCTAAATTTTTTGAAAGTTCAATATCCATATGTGTTTGTGATTCTAAGTTTATTCTGCATCTAAACAAAATGTGCTAGGGTTCTTGAGACATAATTGTTTTTATTTAGAAATAGAGTATAAATTAATGTGGAAAATGATCTACAAAGTTAATTGAGGGTGGAAAATGAGAGGGGAAGTCTAAGTACCCTTGGAAGTTTGGGTTGAAAAAGAACCATTCTTAACCATGCATGTTGCAGTCGCTACAGTTCTCGTAATAACTCGTAGGGTAACTTAATGAGTCGTTAAGTGACTTGTAGCCACTGACAATATGATTAGATAAGAAGAGTGAGAGTTCTCTGATAACACTACGACTCAGAATACGAGTCATTGTCTCACCTTCCTACTCGTAGTGTGGACTAGTAGTGATTGGACATACAAGATAACTAAGACATTATGTTCTGGTAAGAATAAGTGTCACTGGATGAGTTGTTGGGTGACCCCATGACATATTGGGTGGACTCATAGGTTGACCAATGTAGAGTCAATGCATGCTATTTCACCCTATGAGTGTCAGGACGATGTTAGCCTCTGGTAATGAGTTGTAGCCTGACCCGCAGGGTACCAAACCATTCTTCATACTTTTAGGTTTTGCTTATTTTTCTCTTCTTTTCTTAGGAGTAACTAATATAAGTTTTTCATTAGGTACCAATGGCATCAACAAACAAATCCACCAAGAAAACCCTTAATAGGAAGGATCAACTCTCCATTCGACATCTTAGAGATGAGCCCACAGACAATGAGTGCAACAGTTTTGTGGAGAAATATCTAATCATGGAATCGGTAAAACCAAGGAGCAGCGTACCCTAGGACACAAATGGTTTACATCTGAGGCAATTTTTATCATAGGCTAGGCCTCAAATAAAGAACCTAAGGCAGTCACCCCCATATCTACCTCTTAGATTGAAGAGAAAAAAGAGTCTAAATCTAACCCTAAGGGTCAAAAAAGAAAGAAGGAAAGTATGAGGAAAATGATATTGCATCTGACAGTGTATCTAGTTCAGAGTCGAGTTGAAGAATGGGGAGAATAATGAGGAAGAAGATTCAAGTGAGAGTACATCGGTAGTGATACCTCATCCTCTTTCACTAGCTCAGCCATTACAGATTGATATTGCCTCATTGCTCATCATTAATCGAAGGGGGTACCCCGAGATGCAATACCCATATAAGAGACAAAATGCCATTATCCCCACTACTTAGAGGCCAAAGATATTGTTATAACGCTCAAATTAAATACGGTGGGCATGTCTAAGATGCTAGAGTTCAAGGCCTAGTTTAAGAAATATCATTTTGAGTGGATGAAAAAGGCCCTAGATCGATATAACCCGACACTGATCCGAGAGTTTTATGCAGAATACCAGATGGAATTAAAATGAGTCTATTCGAAAGGGATGCTATGGATGGGAGGTGACCCTTTATATTCATTGCTTGTTCGAGGTGTCCGGGTAAACATCTCAACTTAAACAAAATCTAGATTTCTTCATGGGCCAGACTTCCAGCTTCAAGTAGATACTTCTAAGATTGATCACTGCATAGAGAAAATGTGAAAGGTTAAAACAAAGCAGATCGAGTCGGATGACAACTTTATGCATTTTTAGTAAATAACTAGGATTATCACTGCAGTGCAGGAAGAGGTGTCTTAGGTTATGGGCCCTGCTACTAAGATTACGAAGGGCATATTGAGTTTTGTGGCTAAGGCATGGTGGACGCTGGTTCGACTCAACTAAGTCCAACTATGGGGGATAATGTGTTGAGTCTCGATAGAGCCGCATTGGTCCTGGGCATTATAGAGGGCTGTGAGATTAATGTAGCTAAGATCTTAGCAAGAGAAGACTACGATCGAGCTGTAAGTATAGATACTAAATGGCATTCTCGAGCCTATAGATGCAGATTTCCTTGATGAGGGAGTGCTAAAAATTCTAGGTGTTGATAAGTTATTTGACAGTCCATAGGACCACAGATTTGGGCCAAACTTAAGATCTTGCTAACCCGATATTGAAGACTAAGGTTGGTGTTTGTCTTCTGCGAAAAACTTTTCAGTCTAACTGGCAGATGGATACGGATAGGCAAGGCTTTTATAATCTTAATGAAGCCTCAAAAGAGACTAGAGAGCTGAGATATAAGCTTCTACTAGTGATGTCGGATCTTCACTATCTTCAAATCTACCTTCGAAAATGAGACCATCCACTTCTAGACAACTTTTATGCGTTTATGCTTTAGTTTCACAAGATCTTTTGACCTATTTTCTAAAGAGACTAGGTACCCTTGAGCGACGAGTGACAAATATTAAGAAGGGGTACAACCTTGGGTAAAGAAGGAGATAAGGAGTGAGATACGACCTATGCAGGCCCAGTTTAATAGTTTTGAATAGTAGATTAGCTATAAGTTGGTGGGTGTTTAGGCCCCAAATCTGGCGGCTGTACATGAGGAGTTGGACGTGCTCTAGGCTACTATTAAGGCTATGACTGTAAGGTTGTTCCCTACATTCTTGATTATTGAGAAGATATTCCTATGGATGAGGTGCCTAATATTTGTGGCACGAAGTGTAAGGAGAAAAATATTAAAGAAAAAAGTGGAAAGATATCGAGGAAGATAAGAAAGAGAAGAAGAGATAAAGATGATATACAAGAAATATGGGTATCCAACCTACAAACTTTATCGGACTATCTGACTAGGGTCCATGATATAAGAGCGAGAGTTGGTAGCTCCTGAACGATTGAGAAGACAGCTGCAACTGTAATAGATGTGAGTGGAGGCACCGTTATGTCTCCTGAGAACCTGACTCCTTTAAGCGCATTGATCACCGCTGGTACCAATGCTGATGAGAGTGTTTCAACTACTAATAGAATGATAGTTGATGAGAGCGAGGCCCGTTTTGGGGCCTCACCTATTGAGACGTCATGATTTGGAGCCTAGTGTACCCAAGTATGTCTTCATAACTTGTTTGTACTTTTTATTTTTGCATTGGGGATAATGCATAGTCTCTGGTTGGGGTGGGGGTATACCATAACTGAGGATTTTTCTTGCCATATTTTTTTCCCCATCGGTTGTGCTATAATAGTAGAACTGGCATGTTTAGGTTGCTTTGTATTTCTGTCGTATATGTGTTATGTTCTTCTTGTGTTTAATTAAGAAAAAAAATTATGAACCTAAGTGGAGTTGACATATTCTATTTGTTTTTACGTGTTTTTAAAAATTGATACCCTTCCAAAAGAAATTATAAACTGTGTGATATGAATATATATATGAATATCGTGAATCTTGTTATGACATTAGGATTAGGAACAATAATCATAGCATAGAATTTCATAATCTGGATAGATAGTAATTGGTAATATAACCATGTACCATGTGTGGGTGAGAAATTTACCTAGTTTTCTTTGTGATTTGAATTCAAAAAATGCCCGATTAGTCTTGTCTGGGTTATAGGATAGTTGGTTAGGATGTGATCATAGGTTGTTTATGAATTTAGTCCACTCTTAGCCTAAATGACAATCCAAATGTAAATAAATATCCCTTGATCCCTGAATTTGAGCCTCTATTGGCCAATTTTCTTGTTCTCACCTTTCACCTTCCCAAATTAATTGTGATAAATCTGTTTTGGCCCTAGTCCCTTCTTGGACATTGTGTACCTCAACTCAAGTAAATCTCCTAGGTTGAGGGTGATTATCATAAGGGTGCATAGTTGAAATTGGGTATAAATAAGGTTTTGAATAAGAGAAAAAAAAGTATGGTTAAGTGTGGGAACAGAAAAAAATTAAAAAAGAGAAAATCAAAAAGAAAGAAAAAAAAGAGAAAAAAAAAGAAATCATGCCCAACCTAAATAAGTAATAAATGAAAAAAAGAGAGAAATAAAAGGAAGTTGGTTGAGAAAAGAATCTTAAATGGAATTGTATTGTCAAGGAGGGTAAGTTACTAGTTCTCTAATGTGCCATACCAGCCCTAAGCCTACATTATAAGCCAAATAAAGTCCCATAGTGATCTTGGCCTGACTGTTAAAAAAATTAAGGCAAGAAAAATTATGACAAGCCTATGGTATTTTATGCACATTGATTGAATTTTTTTTGTGTGTGTCTCGATATCTTGCCCGCATTAACATGCATGATTATACTTTGAGAATGAAACTTCATTATTGTGAGGGTACATGGGTTATATTGTTAGTTGCCTATCTGTTTGAGTAGTGTAAACTGCATGTTTGCTTGATTATTTATTGCTAATGTAAGGACATAGCTTGATTCCTTCGTGTCACATTATTGTACTACACAGATGCACGCAGTTGGTTTTAAAAAAGTTAAAAATAGGAGGGGTAAAAGTTGTTGAGCTGAAATTGATTTGTCTACCATATGTGCCTTAGGTTTCTCTTGGTTAAGCATCGTTGTATTGATTTGTTATTGTGTGTGCTGCTTGAGGACATGCAAATGTTCTAATTTAAGGGTGTTGATGTGCCATTATTTCATGAAACTTTCAATGCTTAAAATCAGAAAATATGCAAGTACTTAGACCCTTTTTATTAGATATGATGTATTTTTGTGTTTGTGTTGCATGAAAACAGGATTAGAAGTGAGTGGAACAAAATAGGAAGAAAAAGCTCTAGAAAATAAAGTCACTGCTTAGACAATGAGTTCTTGGGTGACTAAACGATTAGTCGTCTAAGTCGTCAGGTGACCAATGATAAATTTTGAGAAGAAGAACAAAATAGATATTAGTAGTATCTGACTACGAGACGTATAGAGGGCCGTTTTGAGCAAACATGGTGGAAAGTCTTAAGAGTTTTACAAGTTGAAGCCCTAGTGAAGGCGAGACTGATAACGAGTCGTAACGTCAGGTTACGACTCATCGTGACAGCCGTTCTGAGCATTATGAGAAAATATCTGAAAGATGAAATTTCACTGCAGAGACAACGAGTCTATCCAACTACTGATAGGAAGACATGAAGAGTCATCACCAAATAGCATAGAAGTGAGGAAATGGAGCGGACAACGAGTCGTCGTTAGTCCAGTTGACTCGTTTCCTGAGGTGTAGCCATTGTAGACCTTATTTTCCTATTTTGAATTGGTTAGGTTCTTTAGGTTATTTTATGAAACTATAAATACTCCTTTGATGTTTTTGTATTAGTTTACGCACTGTTTATACTCATAATAATATATTGATTCTGAGATTCAATATTTGATCTTTGAATCCTTTGTTCTTGATTTTATGGTTGATTATTAATTTGATATTCTGAGTTTTGTTCTTAAATTATTGTAAGATTATTCATATGATTTCTATCATGAGTTCAATAAATGTTTTTGCAAATATGAGGGGCTAAACCACCTATCTAGGGTTGTGGAACCCTGACGGAATAATGAAGTAGAGGAAGTGCAAAGCAGTTCTTGATCAATATTCTTGCATGTATCTGTGATCTTTGGTGTAATTGCTTTCTTAATGTCTGCAGAAGTTTAGAACCTACTTGTATTTAATACTTACTTCAAAAGAGAGGTAAAGATTAGGAAAAGAAGATCAAGATAGTAATTTGAGACTACCAATCCTCATCTAATTAACTTGACACTCAAAAGGTAATAGTTAATTTGGGATCCAAGATAAGGGTTAGTAAGGAGACATTGTTAGACTCAAAAGGTAAAGAGTGAAATATCACTAAATGCGTTCACAAAATGGTTGGTGATACATATCTTTTCAGATACTGCATGCAAGGTATTGAGATAGTTCGGTGAAGCACAATAAATCTACGGAGTTAGAAAGACAGGGGAATACAGTCTTAGTATTCATCTCATATTGATTTCAACCAAAGCGATCAAGATTTGTTACTTTTGATTTTGTTCTCAGAAAATCCCCCCATTTACTTTTCTGCATGTTTCCATCCGGCTACTTCAGTAAGTTCATGATAGATATTCAGTCTATTCCTTGTGGGTTCGACCCTAACCTTTATTGGGTTATATATTTGACTGCGACCGCATTATATTTCTTAGAGGTATAATTTGAGCAACATCACTAATACACTTTATTTTGCACTATTTTTATATACCCTACCAAACGCTCCCTTAATACCTTGCATTGCAGTGCATGATAATATCCAGTGGCGGAGCGACATTGTATTTAGGGGGTTCATCCAAGCCCCCTTCGATGGAAAATTATGCTATTTATACATGGTTAAAATTATTTTTTATGTATATATAGTTGATGTTGAACTCCTTTCGGCTAGTTCGTGTGCTTACTTTTTTCAATTTTGAACCCCTTAGTAGAAATTCTGGCTCCGCCACTGATAATATCATCATCAAATGCTAGGTGACTGGCCTTGGGGCAGTATATATATGTTTTGATAAAAACTTCTGCAAACTATTTATGAGAGAAGTTTTGCACTGAATAAATTATCTATCGTACTTTGTTGTCATATCTCGTTGATGTCAATAATTAATTTTGAGCCAACAGGGTATTATCATAGATCTCAGATTTCAATTTTATTGAGGTTATGAGGTCCTTGTTTAAATGATTTCTTAGGATAACAAGGAAAGTTTACATAACTATATATGACAACAAGATTCATCTCTAGATGACACTAAATTGATCAAGTAACAAGCTTACTTATGGTAAAAACTACCGATAGAAAGGCACCTAAAAAAGATTTAGTATCCTATTCTGTATGAATTTGACTACAAATTCAATTTTGATTTATTTGAACTTTGAATTTTCTTCCAACATATGGGACGGATTTTAGTATGGTGGTCGTCCCAATTAGGGAAGTAAATAACACATCCACACTACTAATTAATGATTCTTGGATTATTCATTGGTAAAAAGTTGATCATGCTGAAACCTTTGAAGATTTGTTTTGCATCCCTTTGTCTTGGAAATACTATGATCAGTGGAGTGTCATATGTGTTTTAGTGGAGCAATAGCTGTCCACAGAGCTGGGCACTTGGAACAAATGATTGAACAAGCAAATGTAAAAGCTGTCTAATTAATTAAGGTTTAGTTTAATCCATATAATTAAACAACAACCACTGGAAGATAAAACTTTCTTTCAATAAAGGAGGACGTACACTTTTAACTTTATGACTGTGCCACATGATACAAGATACCTTTGACATTAGTGTAGTACTAATTAAAATGTTAAACAAAAAATAATTAATGAGATAATTCTGATTTGCCACGAGGTAAGTGTTTTGATCCAATCTGTATTAGGTGTTGATTACTCGCATTTTAAATCCCAAGTTTGAAGATGGGAAACAGAGCCTTAGCTTGTCGGGATAAACATGACACCAATTAATTAACAGAAACAAAAACAAATTAACAATAAACAAATCATCAAAGCATGTGAAAGGGAATCCTAGCCACGCCATGCTCATTTTCTCCAAAGTTCAATCATTTTCATTTCTTCTCTTTTTCCATTGATCTTTTTTTTTTTTTAAAGAAAAAAAATAATTAGGATTTAGCCTTATACTTAGTTTCATTTTCTATGATGTTGCTTGATAAGACATGTTATTTTTTTTTAAAAAATATTTGAATTTATGACTTCAAACAAGTCATATATAATATTTTTGTTTTTATATTTATTTTCTTATAGTTTAAATTCCGTTGATAAAAATCCCCACAAGTATATCCAAAAGGAAGACTAACATGCATTAGAACTAGAATAAATAGATATCCAGTGGATAAGCAAGGGGTTATAGATCATCTTATTTAAGAATAAACAAAAAATTTAAAATAAAATTATTTTTTAAATATAAAAAGATATTTATTTTCGACAAATTTGAAAAAATGTATCATATACATAGGGATAGAAGGAATAAATATTATTGGTGTTAGATTGTCCTATATTCTCTTTATTATTTGGCTTAATATATTGAAATCCCTTAAGCTTGTTTGTAAATTTTATTCAGATATTCAAATTAGGACTTGTTTGAGTTGAGCGCATGAACACATAATAAAATGTTTCTTTCAGACATTTTAGGTTCAATTTTTTTTTCTAAAAAATAAAATTTTTGTGTGTGTTTTCAAATGTCTATAACTAGAAATTCTCCAATCCATCTCCCTCTCCTTCCCAATTTTTTTATCTTCCTTAAATTTTTTGATTTCAAATATAAAAAGAACCCTAGCTCATCATCTCTCCCCTTTCTCTAGGTGACTATGGCCTTTTAGGGCACCTTTAGTGTGGGAGAGCCTTTTCAAAACCTTACAAACAATGCCACAAATACCCATACATATCCTAATCACGTCAATAAATATTGAATCAAACACAATCAACCATTAATATTTCTCAAACTAGTTTAATATCTATTGAAGTTGTCCATGGAGTTCCTACGTTTTAATTTACATTGGATGAATGAAAAGCTTTCGCTAAGGAGGAGGGACTTCATCAAGCCGCCATGATTAAATTATCCATGGGATTACTAGATATACCAATTTTAAGACAGATTTTACTTAAGTTCCTCAGCATTAAGGGGCGTTATCTCATCGGTTGCTTGCCGAAAGACTTCTTCTTATTTCTATGGATCAATATGAAGATTTCGTGGTTGCATTACCAGGAGGCGTGAATTGTTTCATGCACAGTGAAAAAAACCATCGAATTATGATTTTTCATAGAATATATTTAATCCTAAGGAGGAGACTTTACATACGGCAGTATGTACTTCATTCCCAAACTTGTTGACGAATTTATTTGGAAAGAGGTCTTTTCTTTCCATTGCTTTCACTGTAGGGAAACCTATTGTTGTAGATGAGCTATGAAAGTGAAATCAAGATCTAGCACATCTAGGGTTGGTTAGGGTTATCCTTAACCTATTAGACAAGCATCCAGAATGTATTTGACTTCAATATGTGAACAACTTTACGGCCAAAATTATTGATGAGTTTTAGGAAGTAGTATATGATAATTTACCTCAATATTTCACCCATTGTAAGCACCAAGGTCATGGAAAAAATAAGTGTTGATTATTAATTTAAAAAAGTAGTGGTCAAAAAAGTGTTACGATAATAAATATTTAAGGAGCTTCATTGAGAAATTACGAGGAGATCCACGTAATTATCCAAACAGTAAGAAGTGACTAAAAAGGGAGTGAACATGGGAGATATTCCATTAAATCGAGAATTGTCTAGGGTGTTTGAAAACCTACCTGAAAGCTCAAGGATCGGAAAAAAAGTTGTTCAAGAATTGTCTAGGCCTAATCCGAATGGGAATGGGGAAGATTGAGGCAGTCTATTTTCTCAGTTACAACAAAAATCATGAAGTTTTAGTTGGGAAGGTGCAAGATGTGGTGTAATAGGCTAAATTCAATGAGCTACCGAGTTTTATGTATATGGGTGTCACAACTAAGAGTTTGACGATTTTCAAGTAGGCTATGAATTTGAACAATGCTAGAGATAACGGTGGAGGTGAGGGCTGGAAATCCGTGTGACATAAAAATTTTGTTAGTCCTCAAATTGGCAAAGAACTTAATGTTATAAAGGAATAAAGTCTTGCAACAAAGGTCGTTGTGTGTCCAAATACTTTTGAAGATATTTTAGGTAGAGATGAGCACCAATCTGGTTCTAACAGTCCTGAATGTCAAGCTGCACATTCAAAATTGACAAACATGCTAATGCAACTATAAGTGGAAGCTTGGTTTGTTACGTACCAGTCTTGAAGTCGTTAACAGTCATATTGGATGCTTTGATTATTAAGATCCCTACTACGTCTATAGAGTCATTTGGGGAGCAACATGATGACTCTGGATAGTAACTAATGCTCACAAGGAATAACCAAGATGTGGATGATATTGTAGCCTCCTGTCATGACCTGAGTCTACATCATTGACGTAGAGCCGTCAAAATGGATTTGTCCATTGAGGTCGGTCCAACTCAGCCCACTATTAAGGTAGGATTGGGTTATAATTTTTAAACCTATTTAAAACTGGAGATTCTAAGCCCATTCCATGTCAACCCATAGGCCCTTGAGGCTTGATCGAGGTTGTGCTGTGGTAGCTCGTGGCCCAGAAGACTATTTAATTTAAATTTAAAATTATAAGATTGTAAAAAACAAGTCAAAATTAAGAATTGTAATTACTGAATTAGCTTGATATCTTACATAGTATTTTACTTATTTAGTGTTAAGTCCTTATCACCAAGTATAGAAGTTTTATTTATGATTGCAATTCAATTTAAACTAAAAATTCAAACAAATATTATGGACAAAAAGAATTAAAAATATAAATAGTGATTACTGAATAAGTTGTAGCTCATATCCAACATAATAGTTTACTCATTTAGTATTAAAATACCTATTACATAAATTTCGAACCCCCAATATAAAGATTGCATCTATTATTACATGTTCAAACACTTATTGCTGTTTGAATCGATTGCACAACAATTTTATCCAAATTCAAAGAGATAATATTTTAAGTGAATATAAACATAGTTAATTTTTGATACATAGTTTTTTGAATAGGAGGTGTATAGATGCCTCAATAAGGAGGTATGATAAGGACGAGGAGAGACAGATAAAGAATGAGAAAATATTGAAAAGAAGTGATTAGATAGGAAGGTGTGGAGGTCGCAAATTAGGGTAGAAGTTTAGTAGGTAGTTGAGTGGTGTCTTAGTATTAACCTATTCTTGTAGTCTTTAGTTTAGTGGCATTCTAGAGTCATCGTATTAGCTAGTTCATGTAGTTTTCGATTTGTTTGTTATCATATATGTTTATAATATTTAGGTGATTGTACCTTGTTGTTTATGTAACTATTCTGCCTTTCCTGTTAGTTGTCTTATTTTTTCTTCACCGCTTTCTTTATTTTTTCTTCACCGGTTTCTTTCTTTATTTTCCTTTTCAATACTTCTTGGATTTTCTCTACTTTCTTTACATATAAGTTTAAATATAGATTGAAAAAGAAAATTTTAACAAAGAAAAGTTAGTAAAAATGAAGGGCTAGTCCATCTCAGTATGCAGTCCTTTTAGGGTTGGTTTGGGTTCTACATTTAGGGCCCTTTAAAATAACGGACTGACTTATCCTAGCCATCAAATTTTGGCCCACGAGGCTTAGGTTTAGTTTGGTCCAACCTATTTCGACCGACACCTAAAACCACTACCGGATCAAGTGGACCCTTACCTAACATACTAATAAAGCTAAACACTAATAAACATGAAAGCTAAGAAAGAATGAGCATGGGCTAAACTACCTGAGTAAAGAGAAATTGTTCTTATATTCAAATACTAAAAGTCAAATAAGAGACAACATCATCAAATGATAGCCAATTAATTTCCAATGAAGTATTTTGCCTCATAAGTTCGACGATTTTATTTTGATAGTATCCATGTATTTTAATATGATTTTAAGACTGATGATAGCTCTGTAGGATGAATAAAATTCTTGTACCATAGTTGGGCTGTAGGAACCGAATGATAATTAATATTGTTAATGGGATCATTAGGAAGTATTTTAAAAATTTTTAAATGAGTCTCTGAGTCTAACGAAACTCGAAAATTGTAAGGGTCCACATTTAGGCTGTGCCACTGTAATACTCCGAAGTTTCCTAACTAATTTCATCCCAATAATGTCAAGTATTAGTTTCTAAATTAAATAGTATTTATTCCATGGAGAATTTACTAGATTTTCACTTTTATTTATGTGGAAAATTCAATAAGCTTTCCGTCGATACCAAATTCACCTAAATCCGACAACTGAGTAAGAAGTTATGGCAATTTAAAGTTTCAGTCGTAAAACACCGTCATCTCAGTCAGTGGCGCGTCGCACCATAACACAAAATGATAATTGTCAATTTCCATTAAGATTTTGTAATTTCACTGCATCGCGGAGGGCTCCGAAATCCCAATTGTCAAATTCCTGTGTAGCTCCATGATAGTCCCGCATCGCGCCGTCGTCCAATTTTCCAATTGTCAAATTCCAGTGACACGACGCGATAGAGCCGCATCGCGTCAGGGGTCCTGATTGGGAAATTTTCACAAAATTTAAAAGACACGTCCAGGGTTAAATGGGTCTTTCCCATGATTTTAATTCAGCCTTAAACACAAAATTTAACCCTACATGACATAAGGATATCATTATTCACTCTATTTTTCCCCAAATTAAGTTTCTCTCTCTCAAGCCAAGAAACCCTAGCTCTCAAATTCAAGGGCCAAATCACAAGAACTCTCCATCAATCCTTTCGGATTCATTTAATTCAGGTATATCATGTGTTGAGTCATGAATCTCTTTCATCCATGAAGTTCAAGAAACTCTTTTCAAAATCCAAGATTTGTATATTTATGAATGTTCATGATTTGATTGAATTGAAAATTGATGTTCATGTTGTTGTTTGGTTTCGTTCCATGTTATAGACTATTAATTACAAGAATTGATTCTAATATGCAATGAATTATGCGATATTCATGATAAAACCTTCAATTTAAAAGTTGATTGATGTATCCATGATTATTAGATGTGTTGCTGATTGTATAACCAAAGCATGCTACCCATATGTTTGACTAAATGCCTATGTGAAGGAAAAGTGCCATACTAGTATGATAAATTGAAATCCCCATTCATATACAAGTTCATGCATGTCAGGTGTTTGATAAAATGTCTTAGTCAATGGATTATGGATATATGTGTAGCCATTGTTATTCTTTAAAACTCATGCCATGAATTACTTTTATTCTATCGAGTCCTGGGGGTACTTGTACCTGATAATTTAGCGGTATACCTAGAGCCAGTGTCATGTTTTCACGATATTCTCAGTCAAGGTATGATCCCTACAACTCAGTTAGTCATGTGAATCAAGAAAACTCAGTGAATTCAGTATCAGTCCATAACCTCAAAAATTCTAGTAAATCTCAGTAATCCAGTAATCTCAGAAGTCTCAGACAGTTATCAGATCTCAATAGTATTTCGTCAGTCTACAAAATTTAATGAACTCAACCTAGTCCAGTTCAGTTAATCATGTTCAGTGTCTATTTAGATGGGAGTAGGAATTAGCACCGAGTAAACCCAACGATGGGAACTCACCTGTTATATGAGGGTGTGATTCTTAGAAGCAATCCTTGCATTCCTGCACTATGTAACTGACGTAGGTTGAGACATCATAGCCTGTTATATGAGGGTAGATAAGGAGGCTTAACCTGTTATATAAGGGTTCCCACCATTCTCACTAGAACCTTTTATATAAGGGTTGCTCACAGATTGTCCTTACCAGTGGCGCATTATCAGCACACTTCCAATTGGAGTTACAGATTGGACCCTAACTTAGCTATAATACGTTATTTGGGGCATATCAGTTAGATGACTACTTTCCAAAGTTTTAGTTACAGAATCTGGACTATCAGATACAATCATTCAGTCTCAGTAATAGAAATCAGATAGTTCTATAGAATTCAGGACTGAGACAGTCAACTCAGAATAGTACAGAATTCAGCTAGTTTCATTAGAACTAGACTGTCAGATACAGTTGCTCAGTATTAGTTATTTAAGTTATACAGTTATCAATAGCTCATGTTATCAATACTCAGGCTAAGTAATCATGTTATCACGAAATCAGTTACAACTATTATGTATTCATGCATGTATTCTAACGTTTATGTTATTCAGTCAGTTAGTATAGTTGATAAATGTGAATCATTTGCATTCAGCCTACCTCACATGCATACCAATACATTTAATCGTACTGACGCATTTGCGCTATGGCCTTTTATACCATAGGTTCAGAAGCACGAGCTTCAGAGCATCAGTAGCAGCCAAATTTAGCAGTGAGTCCTCATCATATGAGGATGATATTATTAGTTATTTCATTAATTTAGTTTATCTTTCAGTAGATGGAATTAGAAGGAGACATGTCCTATCAACTCCTTACTCAGACAGTGAGAGGCCTTTCAGACTATTATGTTCAGACAATTTATTTCAGTTGTTTTGGGAATTTTATATCCCATCTAGATGTTATATTTTATCAGATATTATGTCTCAGTTTTGAATTTTATGGCCTTTCAGCCTTTATTTCCATATTTATACAGTATATTATGCAGTGTTCAGGTACAAATATCAATCATGAGTTAGCTTGTAATTTTTTGGGTCATGAGCATTATGTAATGTTCTAGGTACCAGATTTGAGGCATTACAGCCAAAGAGGCAAGACACACCTAGATACAAAAACTAGTGGCCTGACACGATAAGAATATGCCATGCCAGTTTGTTACTATGATAAGGACATGGCATGCCACTGGCTTGGTGCGATAAGGGTGTGCTATGCCAATGGTCGCGGCGATGCAAAAATTTCATTTTTCCTTCAGTTTTGGAGGGTAATTTAGTCCTGTAAGTCCTAAATAATCCTAAAACTAATACTAAACGTGTTTCTCTAACCATCAAGACAAATTTCACTACTCCATCTTCTCCCAATCTCTTAAGTACACCAAAAGAGTTTCTCTCATAATTCAATCTCTAAGGCCCTAAATTCAGAGTTTCCTTCAAGAGAATTGATAATTTCAAGTATGTGAGATTTGAACAAGAATTTTCTTTCATCCTTTTTCCTAAAAACTCAATTTTCATATGAATTTACAAATTTGATGATTTGGGTTCATACCCACTTTACGTGCTTTTGAAAAAATAATGTTTCCTTATGACTTAAACTTCATTTTGTACAATAATTTATAGTTACTCATGTTTTTAATCTCATAATTGATCTTATGAATTGGTTTTTATTGCTTTGACATGAATTTCTATGATTTGGTAAATATTTACAATTTTAGCATGCTACACTAAGTTCACAAGAAGTTTAAAGTTACTAGTTCAGATTACAAACTATTACAGTACGATTTCAATTTTGATCTTATGATCTCAGACAAGATTTGAAATTTACATATTTACTTATGAGCATGATTTAGAAATAGAAGCATGAATGGTTTTCAGACTTAAAAATATATATTCTTACGTTATGGTGAATTTCATATACTATGCACACTAGTATATTTTGGAGTAGTATTTAGCAATACAAAAATACGGGTTTAGCATATCCAAATTTTCAAACTACGTGCCATCATAGGTTAAAGAATTTCTCATTAGTTGAGAGTGTTTTCCTTCTCACGAGTAAATCATGCCAAGCAAGTTTCTTTACCCTATCAAGATATAGAGCAGCCTCCCAATAAGGGTTACAGGTTGGGTTCCATCTGCTCAAATTATGTATATCAGTTATAAGAATCTCCCACAGAAAAGTATGGAATTTTTAAACCAAGTGTAAAGACTCATCGAGGTACTTGATTATGTATTTAATACTCATGCTTTAAGATATTTCACCTTTTAATTTTATTCATGAATATAGTGAGTTCCATACACCTAGAATGTATGTTTTAATCTTATGATATATGTCAGGTTTACTTATTACATTCACCCCCATACATTTTGTAAATTCCATAAGTGTTGATCATATATACGTTTGTGTGGCTATATTATTTCATAATATAGATTCTAATGTTCGTCCTCAGCAACATAATAAGCCACAATCACTACTTTCTTCCTCTCATTAGTTGGTGAATCCTCATATTTTGAGCACCTGAATTATGTTTACTTTTAGTAGTTCAGTTATGATTATGTTTAGATTTTATGTTTTCTTTTTGGGTCAACTGGGGTCTGTCCAAGTGGCTCTTCAGTATGTTTAGAGGCTTGTCAAGACTTGCCAGTTATTTTCAGATATTTAGATCTTTTAATTGATTTTCAGTTTACTTTACTCTATTGAGATTGGTTATCCAAAGGAATTCAGATTAGTAGCTTAAAGCTTCAACTCATGTTTTAAGTAAATTGATTTTGATTCAATTCTAAGTGCATACCCACGGGTTAGCTTTGGGGATATTGTATTCCTAAGCACCATGTTATTCCTAAGAGGTAGTCTTAGGGCCTCATAAAATTTGTGTACGAGCATAAGGTTTTTAGAGTCCTAGGGATTTTCACAAGCTGCATTACGTCGAGTCTTGATCATGGGTGTGAAGTCTACCACACTTATGAGAGAGAAGCTATGAGACATAATAATAACCATAGTTTTTTTTATAATATCTATTGTGATCTGCTCTAACTCGTGCTTTCATATGACCGAGGATGCCATCTTACAAAGCTTACACCCATAGAAATGGTGACCAACCAGCCCTACTATCACCTGTAGATCCTTTGAATGAGAATGTCTCCTATGCTGAGTTCTGAGAAGCCTTTCAAGTGTTAACTCAGGTTGTGAATGCTCTGGGTAATTAGGAAAAAGTAGTCTTAATTCAACAAAATGGTAACTTAGTTGCAGCTAGAGTTCGAGATCTCATGAGGACGAACCCACATGAGTTTTTCAGTTCAAAGGTGAATGGGGATCCACAAATTTTTATTAATGAGGTAAAGAAAATCACTCAGATTATGCATGCCACAGAAGTGGAGAGTGTGGACTTGGCATCCTATCAGCTGAAGGATGTTTCTTATGACAGGGTTATAATGTGAAAGGAAGGCAGAAGCAAAAATGTAGCTCCAATAAGTTAGAATATATTCGGTTTTCTAGACAAGTTCTTTTCTCATTAGATGAGGAAGGATAAGATGGAGGAGTTCATGAACATCATCAAGGGTTCTATGCTAGTGAAAAAAATAACTCCCTCAAGTTTGCACAACTTTCTAAGTATGGCCCAGAATTGTCAGATTCGAGGGCTTGTAGGATTAAGTTTGTTAGTAAGGTATCTGTTGGTTGTCATGGACTGTAGGACTACCATGCTGATCGGGGATATGGATATTACTTGATTGATGACCCATGCTCAACATATTAAAGCTAAGAAACTGAAGAAATGTGTAAAGGAGACCAAGAAGGCTAGGATAAGACAATTTGAATATGGTCAATGCAAGTAAGGAGGGGGAAATCAGTTTTAGTTTTAGAACTGCTTGTCACACTAATTAACATTGTTTACTTTAATTTTGAACTAGATGGTATCACTGTATCATATATACCACGAGCTATGTGAGTCCGATCAACAACCAAATAGTTGATCCCCAATCTATATATTTTGCATAGATTTTGATATAATATCGTATAGGCCTACATATATCATCCTCATAAAGGTGATGTCTAAGGTTGTCAGAATTACAGGAAGAACCATCCCTACATCGGAATAATATAGGTTTCAGGTTATTGTACCACGGGGACTCATACATTCTCAATGCACCTGAATGAATAAATTATCTCAAATTATGAGACTCCTCCATGATAAATCTAGTCAAATCACTGACTCAAACAACATAAATATGACCATTGATCTTTAGAACACCCTCCTAGTGTATAATCACTTCCCTAACTTCACCTTTCAACACTTTTTCCCGAATGATGCAAAAACTTCCCATTCTTAAACTATCAATCCCTAATCTGATCAACCAATATAGACCATGCCTCAAAAAAAGCAGAACTCTACCAGGTTTAGAAATATCAAGTCACACAAAGCTTTTAGACAAACTCTAAACATCCATGGATAAAGGTCACTCCTCCACTATTAACAAAGCAAGAGTTTCCATACTCACGACCTTCATACTCAAAGCATCCACCACTACATTGGTCTTTCCTGGATAATAGATAATAGTCATAGCATAATTATTTCAATAAATTACAAACACATATAATATCTTAATTTAGATTCTCCTAGTTGAATGTGTACTAAAGGCTATGATGATCCGTGAACACTTCATAAAGAACACCGTACAAATGATGCCGCCATAAATCGAAACAAACATTACCACCACCAGCTCTCAATAATGAATGTTATTGTTATAGTTATTTTCATGAGTCTTCGACTTCCTAGAATGGTATTCTGAGTTTTTATTGTCCTAGGATAGTATGCTTGTTACAATTATAATATTTTTACAAAATTTCTATACATAATATAAATCTATTAGTGGAGTACGAAATTTTCCTTAGTTGAGGATGTTTATACAAGAGAGTGTATTTAGAACCCATTTTTGATGGAAAATTTGTACTACTGTGATTTGATTTACTATTTGATTGACTTTTGGAAGACATCTAATAGGTTGAGAAGTCAAGTTTGTTGCAAGATGTACTTAGGGGATGGGAAGGCTAGTCCTCTTAGTAAGAAAATATTGTCCTGGTAATCTTATTGTTCTATCTTTGGCAAGCCATCTAGTTGGATGTGTATCCACCCTATGTACGATAGTTATTGTCCTGGTAAGCTTGTCTTGCCTGCCCGCCATTTCACTAGCCCCTTTCCCTCTTTACTTAGTTTCAGTGATAATCCCTTTACCTTCACATATAAGTTAAAGATAGGTGCTGAATTCAACAAATCCTTGAGCCTTTGAAAGATCACCTAGAACTTATTGAACCATTGAAAATTAACATTCTTCTAAGTGAACCTGGTAAAAAAAGTTGCAATAGTAGAGAATCCTACATGAACTGTTTGTGGTATCCTGTGAAACCCAAAAAACTCATAACCTATCTAGGTAAAGTAGGACTAGACCAATCCTAAATTGCTTCAACCATAGCTAGGTTTACCATAATACCCTCCTTGCATATTACATGTCCCAAGAACACCATAGAATAAGGCCAAAATCCATACATCAAGAACTTAGCATACAATTTCTCATCCTTTAATCTTTGAGGGCATAATCCTTAAATGTCTAACATACGTTATCCTCCTCGCTCTTAGAGTATACATAGATACCATCAATGAAATAAATGACAAAGGAATTCAAATAAAGCTAAAACATTTCATTCATAAATGTCATTGAGGCGTTAGTTAGCCCAAAGGACAAGACCAAAAATACATAATGGTTGTACCAAGTCCTAAATACATGTTAGGGATATTCAAAACACTTCTCCTCAACTAGTGGTACCTCAAGCTCATATAAATCTTTGAAAACATTGAACCACCTAGAAGTTAATCAAATAAATTATCAATTATGGAATAGATACTTGCTCTTGATAGTCAGCATGTTCACGTGTCAATAATTAATAAACATCCATATAGGCTCATCCTTCATATTCAAAAACAACACATAAGAATCCCAAGGAGAAACATTGGGTCTAATAAATCCCTTTCTCAACAAATCATACAATTATCCTTCTATTCATTTAGCCTTTTGGGGAATTCCTATAAGGAGGAATGGAAATGGTCTTAGTGCTTGGCTCCAAATCAATGCCAAAATTAATTTCTCTATCAGAATAGTGCAAGATTGATAAAAAAGATGTCCTAAAACTCCTTAACAACTCTCATCAACTCCAAAGAAGATGGTTCAGTGCTAGTATCATGAACATAAGCCAAATAAGAAACCCTTACGCCTCTTCTCAACAATCTACTAGCCTAAAGAAAAGAAATAACTTTCTTAGATACAAAACCTAGGTACCTTTACAATCTAACCATGGGATACCCAACATGACCAAAGTAACTATCTTTGCATAATAATCCAAAACACTATGATGTGAAAAATGCCAATCTATTCCCAATATTACATCAAAATTTACAATATCTAAATAACTAAGTCTACCTAAGTATCTTACACCAAAAGAGCCCCAACAAAAGAGTGGTACACCTGATCTACAACTGAATAATCACCTACTAGAGTAGCAACACAAATAGGCACAACAAGAGACTCATACATCATATCAAGACCTGATGCAAAATATAGATTCATATAGAAACAAGTAGAACTAGGATCAAATAAAACTGAAACAAGTCAATGGCATACTGAAATAATACCTAAGATAACTTCATTAAAGAACTCCACCTCAAGTCTACTTGGAAAAGCATAACACTATCCCTATCACCTTCTAATTGAATCACTATCCCATTACCTCTTCAACCAAATTGCGGTGCACCTCTACCTGTTTGAGACCATCTTGACCCCTAGTTAGGGGAGGGGGTACTTCTATAATAATTAAAGTAAGAGAACACTTATTGTCAACTCCCACCTCACCAGTGAAAATCCTCATAAGGTTCTCTAGACTTCCACACCCGTAAAAAGATCTATGAACCATCATTTATAGAAAGACCCTAAATAGAAAGAATAGACACTACAACATAAGAACCTATAGGATGAACCAAGAGAAGTTTGCCTTGACTAAAGGATTTTCTTTTGGAATTCCAACCTTTGAATACCTGAATAGCTACATGCATCCATCTATTATGCTAAGTTCAAAAGCCTCTCCTAAAAGAGTCTCTACCTATGGATGAGGTATCACTAAACTATATCCCTAAATCTCATGTACCTCAGATCCCTATACTCTTTACAATGTATGATCTCAAACTCTTTTGCTATCTTAAACACCCTCTGAAAAGTATCCCCAGATCAGGAGGCGAGAAATACTGCCTTTCTAATCCTGAATGTCAATTCTTTTAGAAACCTCTATATCCTCTAGTCTCATCCAATAGAATCACCATTCATAATAGGGTAAAGCATAGAATTTGGTCTCTTACCTAGTCACTGAAATATAGGGGCAAGTATAAAAACTATAGAATAAAAAAAACAAACTAAACTAAAAAAGTTTGGTTCTTCTATCCTTTAGTTTTTTATGATAGTTTGGTTCAATGTTTAGTTGAAGAGTAATGTTATTTAGTGCAACGAAGAAGCAAATTATTATAATTAAAATTTTAAAATATATTCACATTAATTTAAAATATATGTTGTCCCCTAAAAACCCTAGCCGACCCAACACCAAGTACTTAATTCTCTTAGACATAAGTCTGACCTGTTTGAATGTCTTATCACTTTGTGCATCTCTGAAACTAGAAAGGTAAGAGTCATAAGAAAGTCTAAGATGTGAATGTCTTAGACTTATTTTTTCTATCAGTTTTAACCTTTAGTTTTATATGCTACTGCCTAGTGCTTAATCCCTAATTCTAGTTTAGGGACTGATTGTGTTTTCAAATTTTTTTGATAATTTTGTTTCTCACTTTCACCCAAGAAATTAATTTAGAACACCTAAAAAAACCAAATCGAAGATGAAAAGCCAAACTGAACTAAATTAGTTTGTTTCAATGTTCAGTTCTTATTTTTGCAAAACCTAAAACCAAAGAATAGAACTGAACTATGATAAAACCAAACACGCAGCCCTACTAAAATCCCATCCTAGGTCAAGTGCTCATTCAAATGTCTATATCTCTCTCAAAATATGAGGAATAAACTGATAAAGAAAAGTATATATAAACCATGAACAAGTCAAAGATGAATATCCCATAGGTCTGGAGTAAATACAAGATTGCCACCGCTACTATACATCTAAAAAGTTATTTAATCAACCCTAAGAGACTCTACTTACCCCACACTCTGAAGCCTTTCATGGCAACTCATTAGAAATTCAAACGTATCCTCACTAAGCCCACCCTGAAATAGAAGTGTTTCATTGTTTGTAAGCCTCTAAAATCATCCATGCTTCTCATTACACATGGTTTCACTATTCACAACCATGGCTACCATAGCCGAAAGGCGAATACCATCATACCTCATAATTGTAGTAATTACCTGACCCACTAGATCCTAGAATAACATAATTGGTTGCTAATATTATGTCGAAGCCCAAATAATAGTTTGCAAACCCTATAGAATACCTAATAATCCACCAACATAATCTAAATCTCCAAAACACCCAATACTTGAACCAGAGTGTCATGGAGCCCTAGTGTAGCAACCAAACCAAGTAGACCTAAACTAGGTCCACCGCTACAACTAGAATTTGGTCATCCTCAATCTCAGGGGACTCCACCCTAGCTAGAACCTAAACTGCTGCCTGAGCTCTACCACTAAGCTTACCTCAATCTCATCCCCTATCACATCCTATACCACATACACATATTCCAACATAATAGTCTAGAAATGGTTCTAGAATGGGCTCCCAATATCCATTGATAGATATATAAGTCATCACTATATATGAGAGAATAAGACAAAGAATCTCACTAATGAATAAAATGAACTTTCAGTAAATAAGAAAGAAAAAGCGATATTTTCTAAAGTTTTGGAACCTTTTAAAGATAGATAGCAAATATATCTGCTTTGACAGGTAAGACTCTATTTAAATTGGCTTGTAGTTGTGATGCTAATGAACTTGTGGCTTTGATAACAACTTGTCATGATTTAAAAAATAAATTTATGATGGAACCTACCATACCTTCCACAATAGGTAAGCCTACTCAACATTCAAATGACAAAATATATAAATAATTTTTAAAAAGTAAGAGTAGTACTTAGTCTTATGCTGAATATTATACTAAAGTACAAAAATGGCAACCAATCCCATAATATCATAATCACAAGTTCAATCCTTTAGGTGTGAGAATATGACACTAGGCCTGGAGTATCTTAATATATCTAAAGCCACATAACATGAACAGAAGAAATTTAGTAGGCACTAGAGCTATTATCCACTACCTATAACTCCTGAAAGAAAAAGTCCCAAGCTCTGACTCTGAATTAATGCTTGGGGGCTAGATAGATCAGTACTTGTACTATCATGACCTAAAATCCAAGTGTTATAATGACACTCATCGCGGGGAATCTTGACGAGTAAGCCTATCACCCAAACTGATACACAAGAGAAAAAGAAAGAAATACCCCCAAGGTAAGGCTTCTAGAACGAAGCCAAACCATATAAGTATAATAAATATAGAAAGAATATAATCAACAATACAACCATAACACCTAAAACCTGATGTCAACAATATAAGAACATATCTAGTACAACTCAAATCTAAATAAAATACATAAGATGTCAAAATATAAGAGAAACTCCATCTCTGAAATAAAAGTAAAGATACAGTCTATAAGAAAGGTAGTAGAAGACTTTCAGATGCCTGAAATCGCCCACTACCTTGAAATCTCTAAAAGTTTCACAACCCGGGGCAACCCCCTAGTCATAAAAATGGTGCTTATGGTCATAAGTGACCACAATCTAACCTATGAGCTAGTACCTGCTGTGAGCATTGAATAAAATATAAACATAGCACATATGCAAAATATTAACTAATAAGGTAGTGTATATTTGAATACTGAATATTTGAAACAACTGATAAGAATTGAAAGTAACTAACTGACTATCTTATTATTTTGTCTGAATGTCTAAAAGCCTCTAAATTGACTGAGGAGTTGATGAGACAGACCCCTAACTAACTTCAACTGACTGAATAAAGTGAAATAGTAAAATAATTAAACAAACATGACATAACCTCGATAGATGAGGACTCACCATATGGATACTGGATTATGCTGAGCTGTCTAGCTACGATCGGGAAACTATGCTGCCGAACCTATGATATAAGACATCATAGAACAAAGAAGAGTTTGCGGTCAGTACTTTGAATGTACTAGTATATGACAACAAAACAAACATCTGCTTATCATGATGGACTTATCTAAATCCTTGAACTAAGGCTCAAAACCTTATAGTTTGATATATGTCTTACTAGAACCTCACTTCTCCACTTTGTTGACCAACAAAAAAAAGATATGAATTCAATCAAAGGAAAATGCCATGTCCTAAAATATGTTGCTTTGACCTACAAAACATCCAAAATTTCCTCCACAAAGCTGACCTTATATCCATTTCATTATAAGCACACCCATAATAAAAATTAAAACATACCTCTCCCACTTTCTCTATCAGTTCATATATCTGTGTATCAACCACTATAAAACCTAAAATATGAGGTTAGGTTGATATACATGGGGTACTATGCATATGAAATAAGGAATAACTGAATAGCATGAGATAACTAACAATGAGTGCATGAAAAGCGCAAAATCTGAGAATGCAAGACCAAGCATAAACATATATCTGAAATAATCTGTAAACTAAAAAACTAAAATATGATAACTGAATAATCGAGAATCCAAATACTTTGGTAAGGTAAACCTAAAATAAAACTATTCTGAATACTATACTGAGATGGTGGGAAGTATCATTTAATCGACATGCCCCAATATGAGCTAATCAGGGTCTAACCTATAACCCAGTTGGAAGGGTGTCGTACCAAGACACAGGTACTAGCACTGGCTATATGGATCTACTAAACAAGTGTCCCGAAGGACTATTGAGTCACCCTTAATTGAAATGTGCTGTAATGAGATATACGTCACCCTTAACTGGCAATAAACACTTTGTAAACCCTCAACGGGCAGGTAGACATATCTAACCAATGCTAGCTACTTAGTTCTGAAACTCAAAGATTGCTGCTAATGGTCATAGCCTCTACTGTTAGATGAGCCCTTATCCCTAAGTTCGCTCGATGCTAAATTCTACTCCTAACTAAACCGTCACTGATACTAAAATTAACTAAACTAGACTGAATATTATTACATAATTGATAGTGCTCATCATGATCATAAACATACAAGTATACTAATAATAGTCATGGACTAACTGTATAAGTACTTGAAAAGATGAATTCATGTAAACACATAGGTATCGGGTGTTCATAATCCACCAGCATTGAATGAACATGGGTATGCGATATCCAACTTGAAATACAGTAATACATGATTATGGTTCAAGGACCCAAACATTGTATCTCATAAAAACATGGGAAAATCATACATTTAAACATAAGTATATCATAAAAAAGAGGAAACAATAGGATTTTATGGCTAACTCGTAACTTAAGGATTCATCATAAAACCAATTGAACATGACATGGAAATTCCAATACTCAAACATGATACGGTTCATTCTACTTGAAAATACTTGTAACCGTGACTTGTAATTGAATTAACAAGAGATTCATTGAATAATTTCAACTTAAACATTTAAAACTCATAATTTGGAACACCAAAAAGGGTTATATCATTAAAACTCATAATTTGGAACACCAAAAAGGGTTATTAGGCTCCATGGGTGTAAAGAACCCAAGGATTGTAATACCCTATATTTTCCTAGCTCAGTTTATCTCCTAGTACACGAGTATTTCTATATAATTTTTTTGAAATGCTTAGAATTTTTCAGTTTAAGACTTAGCATTACGTAAGAAATTTAGTCAGCCTTTTAATGATATAAAATTTGCCCAAATACAATTTTGGGTGAGAAGTTATAGCATTTTTGGTAAAATAGTATGTCAAATTCGACATCACTACGTCGCGATAAGGGTCGAATTGGCATTTATCATTTTCCAGTGTACTATAAGCGATAAGACCGCATCATGCTGATGTAATACTTCACACTATGCCATTTCTAGTGGCTCAATGTGTTAAGATAGCATCGCGCCAAGCCCTTAAATCGCACTCATCCTTTAATGGCTAATTCTAATAACACTATGTTATTCCACCGTGTCGCGATGAAGGCGTATTTGCCATGTTATTGATCCATAATTTTGAATGCATATGTCATGACCTTTATCCTAGTGTCTAAAGTTCTTATAAGGTGAATAATGTTCCTAGAAATCACTTAGAGCCAAGTTAAGCCAAGAACCTTAGATTCGTCCAAAGTTTGGGGTTTGATTCTTCAAGGGTCAACTTTAAATGTGTATAACTTTTTATATACATAGAATTTTTCAGCTTAAGACCCACCAAATTATATATAATTGAATTAGCTTTCCAATAATAACAATTTCGTATTAATCCGATACCTAAGCAAAAAGTTATAGCCATTTTTGTGTGAGGCAGTAAGATGCCGCGATGGTACCGCATCATGGTAATGAGAAAATTTGAGATACGAGTTACGAATTTTGTCTTTAAATGAATGAGGGGCAATGGGGTCTTTTCCCACCTCAACCCAGGTTGTAAATACATGATCATAAGCTTCCATTAGGGCATTATTTGCCTCAATTATCCTATTTTACTCTAAAAAACAAACCCTAATCAATTCTCTTCAAGAACAATCAATAATCAAGCTTCCTAATTCAAGAAAGCTTTAAAGATTTTGTTTCTTCTTTAAGATTTAATATTCTAAGATATGTGGGAGTTCATCCATGGGTTCCCTTTCACCCATGGAGCCCAAAACCCTTCTCTTTCAAAATAAAGAATGAATTTTTATGATTATGGTATTTTGTATGTTTAAGAAAAAATGGAATTTCATGTTTTCATGGTGTTTTAAATTTAATCCATCCCATGTTTAATTTCATGCAAGATTTTAAATTCCTCATGTTATGAATTTGAATTTTCCATGCTTTATTCTAGTAAATTCCATGATAGATCCTAAATTTATGATGTTTAGCAATATTCTCATGTTTATTATTATGGTTCTAAATGCTCTTATGTGTTCTTATTTTTATTGCTATCGAGTCCTGGGGGTTATGAATACCCAAAATTTAGCTGTTGTCTAGTTTTCGAGTGTCTACAGAATGATTTTAGTTATACCATAGGAAATATTATTCAGTACGTAATCTGGTCAGTTGTGAGTCCGATTAAGTTAGCTCCATCCAGTTTCATTCCCTGTATTAGTTCGATCATTAATAATTACCTCAAAATCCGTATGTATTGTTATTTTTCAAATACCATGACCTGAGCTTATCAATTATCAGTTAAGAGTTCATACACTAGTTAGTATTTCTAGTGTCATTCAGTTGGTAGTAGGATATAGCACTGAGCAAGTGCAGGGATGACAACTTCCCCGTAAGACAGGCAGAGTCATTAATAACAGTCCTTATACTCCAGAACTATGCAGCCACCATGGGATATGAGAAGTCACCCTTCAGTTTAGGCTTCACTATCTCGTAGGGGTAACCCATCAGTTTAGGCTTGATACCCTTAGTACTTCGGGATAATACAATACATTAGTATAGTGGATCCACACATCCAGTGTTAGTGCACATGGCACGGTACTAATACCCTTCTAACTGGGGTTACATATTGGACCCCGATTAGCTCAGATTGGGGCATGCTGGTTAGATGATACCTCCCACAGTCTCAGTTACAGTCTCAGTCCAGAAATCAGTTCTGTGATTTAGATTCAGTGTTGCTTGACTATACAATACAAATATTTGTTATTCAGTTATCAGAATTTAGTATCTTAGTTTACATACTATTTCAAAATCATGTTATACGTTTGGTCTTACATTCTCAGATAATACAATTTACACGCATTCATGCTTAGTTATCTTATGTTGCTTAGTCAGTCCTTACTTGATATGTATAGACTCTACAGTTTTAGTCCATTTATTCAGAGTAAGTATGGTTCAGTCTTGCATGACTAGTATTCAGTTATTAGGCATTCAGTTAATCATATAAGTTAGTATATTTATGCATTCGTGCTCAAAGTAATTATATATTCAGATCCTCAATTTATGTCGGTATCCATCTCATAGTTTTAGACCCAGTATTCATACAGTGTCCATGTTTTATCATATTCTAACTTCAGTTCTACTTATATGATTAAAGTAAAGTTTTACTGAAACTTAGTGTAGAGATTCACCTTCTTATCAGAGTATGTTGTCACTCATTCATTAAGATTCTTTTAGCTTTCAGTTTATTCCATCCTATTGGTGAGTCTACTTACACTTAGCATACATGTTTTAATATTACTTATGGAATCGGTTTTACTTATTGCATTCACCCCCGCATACTCAGTACATTCCAAAAGTACTGATCTACATATATGTCTATGTGCTACATTTTCTCATAATGTAGGTACAAGTTGTTGCATGTATATTCAAATTCACACATTTGCAAATTCTATCCATTAGATGATGAGTCCTCCTACTTTGGAGACTTTAGTTATATATTATTTATGTACTTTACTTTCTTGCTCATATGTATTGATTAGTAGGAGTTAGAGTCATATCCTAGCTATCTATACTCAGTATAGTAGAGGCTTTATAGATGTCAGTTAGAGTCAGTCATGTGAATCTCACTTTCTTCCTTTAGATTTATCAAATTGTAAGGCTTTAATAGTATTGTATTTATTTAAGGTTTCTTAGTATGATTATATTTTCGCACAGCAGAATAGCTATTTATTATGTTATAATTCAGTTGCTTACCAGTATGCTAGTTTATAGGTTAGCTTGGGATCACTTGTGGTTCCTAGCACTGTGTGACCACTAGGGGGTAGTCTCGGGCCATTACAAACTTAGTATCAGAGCCAGTTTTTTTCCAGTGTCCTAGGGTATCTATAAAGTCGTGTCTAGTAGAGTCTTGCGGAATGGTATAGAGACGTCTGTACTTTTCTTCAAGAGGCTACAGGGAATTTAGGAAATGTTTCCCTTCTTTCATGTCTTCGATCATGCTATTGAAAGTTTCTCTAAGAAACTTACACCGATTATCATCTTTCTCTATTCATGTCATCTCTACCTTGTTTTTGAGGTAACAGAAATAGTCAAGCTCAAATTTCTATAGACATAGTGTCCTCACCCAGTCCCCATAGACAGTTATGGGATTGCATATTGGCTCAGAAAGTATCTCATCAGTGCCCTTATGTCCTATAGTTTGAAATATTTCATTCATATTTATAAAAATTATGCATTAAGCCAAAGTCAGATATGCTTTCAGATGCCTTCTTAGAATTCCTTTAGCAGTATGTGATCTAGAGTTAGAACCATAAACCTAGAATTTTAATAGTAGTAGAGTTGGGATAGTGTTATCTGGAATGGGCAGATTATATATTCAAGGGGCTAGGTGTACGAAAGGTGAATCAGTAGGCTTGAACTGTATATGCAAGAATTTAAGTTTATTGATTCGAAACTAAGTATGATGGTGTAGATGTGAGTTAAGAGATGTGATATTAGTAGTCTATGAAGAAAAAAAAAGATGATATGTTTAGTAAGGCAAGTATATATCGGGAAAAGTGAAGTATGTGATGATAATTACAGAAGCTAAATAAAGTTAAGGGTAGTATATTCTATGGGAGTTTAGTATTTATGTGTATCGTTATACCTCAGGCTCTAGAGTAACTAGTTACAGATTAGTTTAGAGTTTAGTAAAGTGGTTCACAGACTTAGGGTGATGGCTTAAGGCTAAGGGGGAGATGATAGAACAAGTAACCAAGTCAGGCCCTCAGATTCTAGTAGTAGTACCAGTATATGTAGAAAAGCATTGCAGAAGGATAATTCCCAACCTATTCTTATATCAATGCAAAGTTTTTCAGTCATCACAATATTTACTCATGCCTTACATATCAGCTCCATGGTCATAGTTCATGTTCATGCACATCATAGAGAATTATGTGCGCTTCTAGTTCCTAGTATAAGGAGTTGTGGTTCACTCACCAGTAGGAACCATGTTAAATGAATTTATAAACTCCAAACTCAGATCATACTTCTCATGACTCATGTACTTATGTTTTACAGTGTATTAAGTCCCAGTACTCATGCTACACTCTTAATGATCAGTGAAATTCATTTTATGTCATGTATACCCTCTATTTAGATCGCTTTGATAATTCCATGATGTTTATACTATATTCCTCATACCTTAGTAAAGTGTGAAGTTATGCATAGTATCCCTTCGTGCCTCAGGTCCTCATGTTCTAACCTTTCAATGCCCTTTCCTTATGTCAAGATAGTGATGATGAGAAGTTGTGAAAGCATAAGGGGTGTTAAATTCATGATTTATATTAGTATTACAATGTTATGGGTTCCCTTTGTAGATTCGAGTAGGCTTGAACATACTAAGAGAATCCAGTTCAGCTCAGACTTCAGTAGGCATATTTAACAATGCCCATGTGAATATTTTAAGTAGCCTCATGTGAAATGCAATTTTGAAGTGGAATTTATAGTTAAGTTTAGGCTTTCAATATAAGTCAGTCCGTATAGACAGCAATCCAGTCTAGAAATCAGACAAACAAGTTTCTATGGTTTCCCATCTTTCCTATTCATGAGGTAATTCATTCAAGGCCATACAAGTTATAAATTTAGTTTAGTTCATGCGTCAGGAATCAGATTCAGATTCTAGATATTCAACCATGCTTCTATTCGTAAGTATTCCATGCATCATCTCAGTCTTTTCTTAGTACTTCAGCCAAGTCATTATCATTCGGGGGACAAAGTATCCAAAGGGTGAGGTGTAATACCCCGAGTATTCATGTCTGAAATATTTTATCTCTTTCTCATGAAATAAGATCCATCTTGAAGTAATGATTACTCATATGTTGACTCTCTCATTTCTATCTCAGCCTTATAACCATTCCCATGTCAGTGCATGTATTCAAGAAATCAGCTTAGTCATGATATTCAGTTCATGTATCATGCTCAGACTCAGTTATGCAATCATGCTCCAAGTCATGAATGTTCAGTATATGATATCAGTTACCTTAGTACAGTACTTTCAGTCTAACCAGTCTTATTCAAGGACGAATGTTCCCAAGGGGGAGATATTGTATACCTCGTATTTCCCTAGCTCAGTTTATCTCCTAGTACATGAGTATTTCTATATAAATTTTCTTAAATGCTCAGAATTTTTTAGTTTAAGACTTTCCATTACGTAGGTAATTCAATCAGCTTTCCAATGATATAAAATTCTCCCAAATCCAATTTCCGGGTGAGAAGTTGTAGCATTTTTTGTAAAATAGTATGTCAAAGTGGACATCACCGCATCGCGGTGAGGGTCGAATTGGCATTTGTCATTTTCCAGTGCACCATCACGATAAGACCTCATCACACTAATGTGCTACTTCACACTCATCCATTTTCAATGGCTCAACGGGATAAGCTTGAGTCGTGCCAAGCCCCTAAATCGCACTCATCCTTTGAATGGCTAATTCCAGTAGCACTACGCGATTTCACCACGTCGCGGTGAAGGCTTATTTTCCATGTTCTTGATCCATAATTTTGAATGCATGTGTCATGACCTTTATCCTAGTGTGTAATGAATATTGTTCCTAGAAATCACTTAGAGACAAATTGAGCCAAGAACTTTAGATTCGTCCAAAGTTTGGGGTTTGATTCTTCAAGGGTCTACTTTAAATATGTAAAACTTTTTATATACATGGAATTTTTCAGCGTAAGACCCACTAAATTATAGATAGTTGTATTAGCTTTCAACACTACCAACTTTTAATTAATCCGGTACCCGAGCAAAAAGTGACACCCATTTTTGTGGGAGGCAGTAAGCTGCCGCGATGGTACCGCATCGTGGTAATGAGCAAAATCGAGATACGGGTTATGAATTTTGGCTTTAAATGAATGAGGGGCAATGGGGTCTTTTTCCACCTCAACCCAGGTCGTAAATACATGATCTTAAGCATACATTAGGGCATTATTTGCCTCCATTATCCTATTTTACTCTAAAAAACAAACCCTAATCAATTCTCTTCAAGAACAATCAAGAATCAAGCTTTCCAATTCAAGACAGCTTTCAAGGTTTTTTTCCTTCTTCAAGATATAATATTTTAAGGTATGTGGGAGTTCATCCATGGGTTCCCTTTCACCCATGGAGCCCAAAACCCTACTCTTTCAAATTTAAGAATGAATTTTTATGATTATGGTATTTTGTATGTTCAAGAAATAATGGAATTTCATGGTATTTTAAATTTAATTCAGCCCATGTGTAATTCATGCAAGATTTTAAATTCCTCATGCTATGAATTTGAATTTTCCCTGCTTTATTCCAGTAAATTCCATGATAGATCCTAAATTCATGATGTTTAGCAATATTTCAATATTTTAAATTCATGCCTTCCACATGTTTGATGAAATTTCCACACCATGTTAAGTCAATTTCAAGATGAATCCCCAAGTTATGAATTTTTCCATATAATTCAATTGTTCACCTATGTTTAGGACATTCTTACATTCAAGCTATGAACTTTACATGTTTTGATGAAACACCCATGTCCTATTTCAAGTGCATTTCATGTGAATTCCTAAATTCATGATTTTAGTTATGTAATCATGCTATGCTCCCATGTTTAAGATATTCTCATATCCAAGTTCATGATCCCCATATGTTTGGTGAATTGCCCCATGTTAAAGTATTAATCTTCATGTGTTTGATGAAATGCTCAAGTGATGGGTTTCTTTAAATAATGCATACTTATTATGGTTCCAAATTCTCTCATGTGTTCTTATTGTTATTTCTATCGAGTCATGGGGGTTATGAATACCTAAAATTTAGCTGTTCTCTAGTTTTTTAGTATCTACAGAATTATTTTACTTATACCATAGGAAATATCATTCAGTAAGTAATATGGTCAGTTGTTAGTCCGATTAAGTTAGCTTCGTCCAGTTTCAATCCCTTTATTAGTTCAATCATTAATAAATACCTCAGAATCTGTATGCACTGTTATTTTTAAAATACCATGACCTGAACTTATAATTTATCAGTTAACAGTGTATGCATTAGTTAGTATTTCCTGTGTCATTCAGTTGGAAGTAGGATTTAGCACCGAGCAAGTGCAAGGATGACGGCTTCCCCACTAGATAGGCAGAGTCGTTAGTAGCAGTTCCTATACTCCATAACTATGCATCTAGCATGGGATATGAGAAGTCACCCATTAGTTTAGGCTTGACTATCTCGCAGGGATCACCCATCAATTTAGGCTTGATACCCTTAGTCCTTTATGACAATACAGTACATCAGTATAGTGGATCCACACAACCAGTGTTAGTGCTTGTGGTACGGTACTAACACCCTTCCAACTGGGGTTACAGGTTAGACACCGATTAGCTTAGATTGGGGCATGTCAGTTAGATGATACCTCCCATAGTCTTAGTCCAAAAATAGTTCAGTGATTCAGATTCTGTGCTTGGCCATAATGTACAGATATCAGTTATTCAGTTATCAAATTTCAGTATTTCAGTTTACAGACTATTTTAGAATCATGTTATATGCTTGGTCTTTTATTTTCCAATAATACAGTTTACATGTGTTATGTTTAGTTATCTTATGTTGCTCAGTCAGTCCTTACCTCATATGCATAGTATTTTATAGTTTTAGTCCAGTTATTCAGACTGAGTACGGTTTAGTTTTACATGACCAGTATTCTAAGTTAGTATGTTTGTATATTCATGGTCAATGTGATTATATATTTAGATCCTCAATTTATGTCAGTCTCCATTACATAGTTTCAGACTCAATATTCATATAGTATCCATGTTTTACCATATCCCAGCTTCAGTTCTACTTATATCATTAAAGCAAAGTTTTATCGAAACTAAATGTAGAGATTCACCATCTTATCAGAGTATGTTGTCACTCATTCGTTAAGATGTTTCAGCTTTTAGTTTATGCCAGCCTGTTCGTGAGTCTACTTATACTTAGTATGCATGTTTTAAGATTACATATGGAATCAGTATTACTTATTGAATTCACCCCTTCATACTCAGTACATTCTAGAAGTACTGATCCATATATATGTCTATGTCCTATATTGTCTCATAATGTAGGTATAAGTTGTAGCATGTACATTCAGAATCA
Organism: Capsicum annuum; assembly: GCF_002878395.1. Classification (NCBI taxonomy): domain Eukaryota; kingdom Viridiplantae; phylum Streptophyta; class Magnoliopsida; order Solanales; family Solanaceae; genus Capsicum; species Capsicum annuum. The sequence goes on along the minus strand of NC_061114.1, from coordinate 19,785,514 downwards.
GACAGTTGTAGATTCCAGCCAGCAGATGGTGAGTCCACCTACTTTGGGGACTTCAGTTAGATATTACTTACGTACTTTACTTTCTTACTCATATGTATTTATTAGTGGTAGTTGAAGTCGTGTCCCATCTATCTATAGTCAGTATAGTAGAGGTTTTATAGAGTCCAGTCAGAGACAGTCATGTAAATCTAAGTTTCTTCCTTCAGATTTATCAGATTGTAAAGCTTTAAAAGTATTGTATTTATTTCAGAGTTTTCTATATGATTATATTTCCAAACAGCAGAATAGCTATTTATTATGTTATAATTTAGTTTCTTAATAGTATGCCAGTTCATGGGTTAGCTTGGGATCACTTGTGGTTCCTAGCACCGTGTGACGACTAAGGGGTAGTCTCAGGTTGTTACATGGATGAACATCACAAATACCTCACTATATGAATTCATTGAGATTCTTGAGAATTTATTGAGATTTAAAGCTTAAATTCCTTGATAGCTTGAGTATGGGTTAAGGTTTCTTTTTAAGGAAAGAGATGCTTCTTTTGAGAGAATTTTATATGAAAAGAGCAAATAATGCTATTTAAAAACCTTAATTTCATGTTATGGAAGAGTTGGGTGAAGGGAAAATGACACAAATAACCTTAAATGATGAGGAACAAAAGTTGGACAAAAAGGGGAAGGGGCGCGCGGGTTCTGGAGCACCGCACTGGATGGGAAGAAACGGGCTTAGAGAGGTGCACTGGAAGGGGAGATTCCCACTTTAGAGCAGTGCACTAGAGGGCGCAACATGGGATTATCCCAGTACTGCTACTATTTTGGCGATCCAAACATAACCCTACACTCATCTAAAAATTCTAAAATGCATCCGAGGCACATTTTTATCTACCAAAATCATGAATCAACTTAAAAATTGATGTTCCGAGGTCTCAAAGATCAAAAATAAAATCATAAAAGTTTAGGGGCCTTGGAAGTGACTAAGTCCCAATACTTAGGCTAATTTCTAAGCTTTGGACCACTTTTGCATGCAACTGAGAGTTGAAATAAGCTAAAATTTTTTAGGGGTATTACAATATCTCCCCCTTGGGAACATTCATCCTCGAATGATACTGGTTTAGCTGAGAGTACTAAAGTAACTGAGATCATATACTAAATATGCATGACTGGAACATGATTACATAACTGAGTCTGAAACATAATACATGAACTGAACTGAATGTATGCAATGACATAAAATGGATTACATAGTTGAAATTGAGAATGGAAAGGAGTCAATTTGAGGAAAATTGTTACCTTAAGCTGATTCTTAGTTTGCAGAGAAAAGGTAAGGGTACTTGGTTTGCATATCTACTTCTGCTTCCCAAGTGGCTCCCTCAATAGACTGATTCTGCCAATGAACCTTGACCAAGGGAACTTTTTTTTCCCTTAGTATACGAACTTGATGATCAAGGATCTCAAATTGTAAGACCCCGAAAAATCCTTAGCTTAATTCAGTCCTCTAAGCTTGTTATGGGGGTCCCAGACTTAGAATACTCTAGCTAAGTATTAAGACTTAGTGTCATTCTAGCCTTTGAAATTTGGTAATCTTATTTCATGGCTTTTACGTTCATGGTAGGTGGATATTTGGGTTGATTCATGATCAAGAATGTTCGTAAGTGTTTTTGGATAAGTTTTAGATTTTTTAGACTTCGTTTGAAGCTCTTTTGGAATCATAAAATAGTGGATCAACGCTATCTTGGTGTGCCGCGTCGATTATTGCATTGATAAATATTCTCCCTATCTCCCAATGCTAATTTCTAGTAAGTTGATATGGATTTGAGGTGATGCGTTGGCTATCGCGTCGATGCCAACGACACGGCGCGTCGGTCTGCGTGTCAATTGTGCAGTTTTCAGTCATTAAAAGACCGCATCCTTGGGGGTATTTTTGGTTTTTTTCCCTCAACCTTCTGCCCCCAAACACAAAATTTATCACTTAGAGAGCAATTAAACTCATCTTTTCTCAAAATTGCTCAAGAACAAAATCCTAGAAGATTCAATTTCAAACAAAAACTCAAGATTCCACCATCAATTTCCAGAAATTCCTTAACTAAGGTATGTGAAGTGTTCATCCAAGGGTCCCTTTTCACCCTTGGAGTCCAAGAAACCATTTTTAAACTTCATGTTTATAGATTTCATGAATTCCACGTTGGGTTTGACAATATTCATGTTTGTATTGATTAATTGAATTTCAAATCCATGTTTTATGATATGTTTCATATTGGGTAAATTAATTTATATGTGTTATCTAGTGAAATCATGCTAAAGCCTTCGAATTGTGAATTTGGTAGTTAGAATTGTGTGCTCATATATTGATTAGTATTATGTGCATGTTTTATGCCTTTCAAGTGATTGATGAATTAAGCATGTGGGTTGAATAGTGAAATTATATCACGTTAGCATGTATTCAAGTTCATGCCATGCAAATGTTTGTTAAAATATCCCAATGAATGAATAATGATCAAGTACTTAGCTTATATGTTGAAAGTTTTTGCCATGTCTCGTAATTTATGGTATCGAGTCCTAGGCCTATTTATACCCGACAATTTAGCTGATTACCTAGAGCCATGGTCAGTCATAGAATAGTATCAGTCACATCACGATCAGTAGTACTCTCAGTTAGTTACAGAACTTAGGAAAACTCAATAGTGTTCATCATTCAGTCACAGTACTCCGTGTAGACCTCAGTAGCACTTGGTGCTCAGTCAGTTAATAGAGTTCAGTAGTATTCTATTAGTCCACAAAACTTAGTAAACTCAGTCCATTTTAGTTAAATAGTAATATCAGTAACAGTTTAGTTCATCCTAGTACGAACTAGAAATCAGTTCAGCGTCCATTCAGTTGGGAGTAGGATTCAGCATCGAGCGAACCCACGGATGGGGGCATTCCTGTCAGTAGAGGGTTTGGCCCCTAGTAGCACTCCCTGTATTACAGAACTATATAGCCAGTGTAGGTTTAGATATCTTTCGGCCAGATATTATGAGGGTTGATACATCTCATTCGAGTTATCCCACTAGCGAGGGTTGACAAAAGAGCATCCTGTAAGAGAGGGTTAACTCACAGCTTGTCTCTACCCATGGCATAATATTGACACCCTTCCAACTGGGGTTATAGGTTGGACCCCAATCAGTTCAGAGAGGGGCATATCGGTTAGATGATTATATCCCACAGTCTCAGTCTCAGTTTCAGTCTCACTTTTAGAATAGAACTCAGTTCAGTATAAAACTTAGTATAGTTCCACAAAAATTAGGACTGTCAGATACAGTCATTCGGTTATCAGAAATACAAAATCAATAAACTCTGACATTAGTAAATTAGTATTCAGATTCAGTACATAGTATTATCATGAATCAATTACAGTATACATATTTATGCATGTACTCTTATTCAGTTATACTCATGTTATTTAGTTACTATTGTTCATGCTTATGAACCCATGTATCTTAGCCTACCTCACTGAGCATACCAGTACATTCAAAGTACTGATGCATGTTTTTTTTTGCGCTATGATATCTTATATCATAGGTTTATACACACGGGCTCTAGAGCACCCTTAGCAGTTCAGATTCTCAGTATTAAGAGTAGTGGTGAGTCCTCATAGTTCGAGGACATGCTTATTAGTTTTAGTATTTCAGTTTATTTCAGTAGTTGGAGTTAGTTGGGGCTTGTCCCATCAACTCCCCAGTTCAAACAGTTTAGAGGCTTTTCAAACTAGAGTATTTTCAAACATTTGTTTAGTTTTTCAGTACTTACATTTAGATTTATTTTGTAGATTTGAGCCTTATGGCATATGTTTCTGCCTATTTCTACAATCATTACAGTATTTATTACACAGTTATTGCAATAGGTAATAGTTATGGGTTAGCTTGTGGTCCTTCGAGATTGTGAGCACCGTGTAGTGTCCAGGGTACAGACTCGGGGCGTTACATAACTGGGACTTCTTTGTAAGAAAGGTTATCCTGGAAATACATGCTTTCTAATGGAACAACTACAACTGAGTCACTAATACCCTTCTTTAATAGCGAAACATGGAACACTAGAAGCACTGACGCCAAATCTGGAGGCAACTCTAGCTCATAAACTACCTTTCCAAAATAACTCAAGATCTTATATAGGCCTGTATAATGGGGAATAAGTTTCCCCTTCTTTCCAAATCTCTTCTCTTCCTTCATGGGTGAGATTTTGAAATAGACCAAATCATCAACCTCAAACTCAAGATCTTTTCTCCTCACATCTGCATAGGATTTCTGATGGCTTTGGGCTATCTTCAGCTTCTCCCGAATCAACTAAAATTTATCCATCACATCAAACACTAAATATAGACCTATCAAAGCAGCTGCACAAACCAACCAATAGGAGATCTACATCTCTTTCGATAAAGAGCTTCAAACAGAGCCATCTGAATACTAGAGTGATAACTGTTGTTATAGGAAAACTCAATCAAAAGTAAGTGATCATCCCAACTACTTCTAATTCCAATAATATGTGCTCTCAATATGTTCTCTAAGGTCTGAATGGTCCTCTCTGCCTGATCACCTGTTTGAGGATGAAAAGTTGTACTGAGATGAACTTGGGTACCAAGACCCTTCTGAAAAGCCTTTCAAAAGTGAGAGGTAAATGAGTACTCCTATTTGGTATGATAGACAATGGAATCCCATATAACCTAACCAACTCCCTATGATTGAGCCTAGAATAATCCTCAGCTGAGTAAGAAGTCTGAACTGGTAAAATTTGAGTTGATTTGGTCATTCTATCGACAATGAACCATATCTAATCATGCTAATGATGCGTACGAGGTAATCCTATCACAAATTCTATGTTCACCACTTCCCATTTACATGTGGGGATACTGAACTTCTGTAATGTGCTACTAGGCCTTTGGTATTCAACCTTAACCTACTAACAATTAAAACACTTAGCCACAAACTCTGTAATATCCCTTTTTATACCACTCCACCAATAGATTTTTTGTAAGTCATGATACATTTTAGTGGCTCCTGGATGGATAGGGTATCACACACCATATGCTTATACAAGTATTTTCTATCTCAAGTCATTGACACTCGAAACACATAACCTGCCCTGGCAACGCAACACACTATCTTGCCATTGGGAGAAAACCTCTAATTTCTGATTTCTAACAGATTCCTTCAATCTAACTAAACTGGGATACCTATCTTGCTTTTCCTTTACTTCGGCAACCAAAGAAGATTTTGAACCATTTTGAACTTAGACACCACCTTCTGCTGAATCATCCAATCAGATACCTAATCTAGTAAGCTGATGAACCTCCCTGACTAACCTCTTTTTATCCTCTTCAACATGGGCAGCATTACCCACAGACAATCTACTAGGGGCATCTGCCATTAAATTGGCCTTTCCTGAATGATACAACACGCTCATATCATAATCTTTTAACAACTTAAGCCATTTTCTCTGATGAATATTCAAATCTTTTTGTGAGAAAATGTAAGATTTTGTGATCCATGAATACATCAACATAAACCCCATAAAGATAATGTCTCCATATGATTAAAGCAAACACATCAGCGGCCAACTCAAGATCATGGGTAAGATAATTTTTTCATGGGGCTTAAGTTGTCTTGAGGAATAGGCTATGACATTGCCTCTCTGCATCAACACACAACCAAGACCAACTCTGGAAGCATCATAGTAAAATACAAATCTGTCTAAATAATCTGGCAAAGTCAATAATGGGGCAGAAGTGAGTTGAGTCCTAAAAACTATTCTCACAAGAATCTGACCACTGAAACTTTACTTTCTTCTAAGTCTAACGAGATATGGGGGATACAATAGAAGAAAACCCTTTAACAAACCATTTGTAATAGCCAGACAAACCCAAGGAACTCCTAATATCTGATGGATAAATGGGTCTTGCCTATTTCCACACTACTTTGGTCTTTTAAGGGTCCACTCTAATGCCATCATCAAAAATAATATGGCAAAGGAAAGCTATTGCTCTTAGCAAAAATTTTCACTTACTAAATTTGGCAAACAACTAATGAGCCTAAGGGTCTGTAACAAAATTCTCAGATGGCCTGCATGATCATTCTCCCCACAGGAATAGATAAGAATATCATCAATGAAAACTATGACAAACATGTCCAAGTATTTCTTGAACACTCTTTTCATCAAGTCCATGAAAGTTGTAGGGACATTCGTTAGTCCAAAATACATAACCAAGAATTCGAAGTGACCATACCGTATTATGAGGACTATCTTTGTAATGTTATATTCTCTGACTCTAAGCTGATGATAACTGGATTTGAGGTCTATCTTAGAGAAATAACATGCACCATGAAATTGGTCAAATAAGTCATCAATCATGGGGATTGGATATTTATTCTTGGTTGTGACTTTGTTCAACTGATGGTAATTGATGCACATTTTGAGAGAACCATCTTTCTTACGCGCGTAGGGAAACACAATTTGTTAAAAGTTCTTTACACAACTTTAACTAGTATGGGGTGAATGCTATATTTTATCTAAATAAAAGGTTTGGTGAAATGTTAGGATTATGTCTCCTTAGAGGTAAAGTACGTGGGATAATGTTGGTTTTTCATGGGATTTAATTGTTAATTAATGGAAAGCCTAGATAGAATATCATTGAGGTCAATCTTTCGGTAAAACCACAATGGTTTCATCCATTGGCTCTTTCGAGCACCTAACAAGTATGGAGTTTATGTAACCAGCCAAAACCTCAACCAACATCCCTATTTATAGGATGATGCTCTTGACATAATTTACACTTCCTAAATACTTATTTCTAAGATTGTAAAGGGTAGTAAATGATAGACTTAGTTGTTCACCCTTGCATTGTCCCCCAATAACCCTTTTTCAAGGCAATAGAGTTATTTAGTTTCAGTGGAGCTATAACATAAGTGGAGCCAATCCATGTCGAGAGTGACGTCAAAATCAATCATATATAACTTCACGAGGTCAACTAAGGTAACTTTATGGGATACTGTGACCGGGAAGTTCCTATATACCTGCCTGGCTATAATAGAGACGCCTGCTGGAGTAGGCACTGAGAAGGGTTCAACTAATGTTTCAGGACTAATGCCGAAGTTGATTGCTAGATAAGGAGTTACAAAGAAGAGTGAAGCTCTGGGATCTAATAAAATATAAACATATATATGAATGACTTTCAATGTACCCGTAACCACATTAGGAGAACTCTCTTACTCCTACCAAGTCTAGAGGGCAAACAACCTATTCTGATGCTGCCCACTAGTTGCACTAGGAGTGGCACCTTGATGAGTTAGGTGATCAGATGGAACTGAAGGATGATTAGACTGACCTTGTTGGCCGTGCTTGGGGCAATCTATGGCTCTGTGGCCTAGCTTTCCATATCAAAAACATATATCACTATTGGCTCTACACACACCCTAATGATTCCTGCCATATTTTCTGTAAATTAGATTGGTAGGACCACTGTTCACGCTACCCTATGACTTAGAGCCTGAAGATCTATCCCGACTATCATTCTTGAACTTTGCCACTGGTGTACTAACTGAAGATGAAGCTAGAGTTGAGAATTTTTTATGAACCTTGGCTGAGAACTACCTATTCTGGCCTTCTTATTCGCCTTCTCTTTCTCCTTAAGATTCTCTTCCTTAATCTACTGAGCATGAATCATAAGTCTAGATAAGTCCATCTCCTTAACCAACATTGCGGTCCTATACTTCTTGACCATATTATCAGATAACCCAGATTCAAACTTACTCATTATAGACCTGTTATCAGCCACCATCAAAGGAGCACACCTCACCAACTTAATAAACGTAAGTAAGTATTTCTTCACACTCATATTACCCTGCTTCAAGTTAATGAACTCTTGAATATTATCCTCCTTTAACTCTAATGGAAGAACATGTATAGAAAAGCCGTGTCAAACTTCTCCCACTCAATAGGCCCTTCCTCATCACCTCTATACTCCTTTCACTACTTATACTAGGTGTGGGCTATATCCTGTAACTGATAGATAGAGAACTCTGCACTCTTACTTAAAGTGACACCTATCATATCAGTTACCTTCTAAACCATATCAAGAAACTCTTGCGGGTCCTCTTCATTCTTGGATCTTGAAAATAAAAGAGGATTTATTTGGGTAAAGTCCCGAATCCTAGCTGCAACTGTATTTGCCACTGGATTAGCTGGGGCAACAACCTACTAATTGTTCTTGATAGCTACTGAATGAGCTAAGGTAGTGAAAGCATCTCTGAATTTGATATGAGAGACATGTTTGTTCAGCAAATCTTCCTCAACAGGCGATGGTGCGGGCTGGTCCCCATCCATTTTTTCATTTCTTATTCTGGGAGGCATGGTCTTTAAATGGAATAAAGGATGAGTCAAGAAGAGATTTTAAATAATGATCATGCTCATCTCCATGACATGAATACTGAAAGAAGGGAAACTTTTCCTAATATGTCTTGTAGTCTCTTGTCCATAAGTGTGGCGCGCTTTACACCCATGCATAAGACTCTACTTAACGCGACTTTTAGACTTCCTAGGATATTTTAAAATGGTAGGATCTGATACCAAGTTTTTTCATGACCCGAGGCTACCCCCTAGTCACAAAAATGGTGCTTACGATCATAAGTAAGTATAAGATAACCCATGAGCTGGTACCTGCTATGAGCACTAAATAAAATATGAACATAACACATGTGCAAAAGATAAACTAAGAAGGTAATATATATCTGAATACTGAAATCAGAAATACTAAATATCTAAAATAAATGAAAGTAACTAACTGGTTGTCTAACCATTTTATCAGAATGTCTGAAAGCCTCTAAACTGACTGAGAAGTTGATGGGATAGACCCCCAACTAACTTTGACTGACTGAATAAAGTGAAATGCTGAAATAATTGAATAAACATAATATGTCCTCGATGGATGAGGACTCACCACTGCGGCTATTGGATTACGCTGAGCTGTCTAACTGCGGTCGAGAAACTATGCATCTGAACCTATGATAGAAGACATCATAGCACAAAGAAGAGTATGCAGTCAGTATTTTGAACGTACTGGTATATAAGATGAGATTAGGCTAATATACGTGGGGTACTGTACATATGAAATAAGGACTAATTGAATAGCATGAGATAACTAAATATAAATGTATGAAAAGCGTAACATCTGAGAATGTAAGACAAAGAATAAACATATATAGAAATACTCCATAAACTAAAAGATTGAAATCTAATAATTGTATAACTGAGAATCTATTTGCTTTGTTCTGGAAAACCTGAATAGAAACTATTCTTAATATTGTACTGAGATTGTGGGAGGTATCATCTAACCGACATGCCCTAATTTGAGCTAATCGGGGTCCAACCTGTAACCCAATTTGAAGGGAGTCTATAGAATGCCATGGGTATTAACACTGGCTTTGTGGATCTACTAAACTAGTATCCCAAAGGACTAATGAGACACCCTCAACAGGTAGGTGCTGTAATGAAATATGTGTTACCCTCAACTAGCAGGTAAACACTTTGTCAATCCTTAACTAGCAGGTAGACATCTCTAACCTATGCTAGGTAAGTAGTTTTAAAACTCAGGGATTGCTACTAAGGGTTACACCCTCTACTGTCAGGTGAGCCCTCACCCCTTAGTTCACTTAGTTCTAAATCCTACTCCCAACTGAACTGACACTGATACTAGAATAGATTGAACTAGACTGAACATTATTATATAACTGATTATGCTCATCATGATCATAAACATGTAGGTATACAGATAAAAGTCATGGATTAACTGTGTGAGTACTTTAAAAGATAAATTTAGGTAAAACACATAGGTATCAGGGGTTTGTGACCCACCAGTACTGAATCAACATGGTTATATGATATCAAACTTGAAATACAATAATACATGGTTATGGTTCAAAGGCCCAAACAAGGCATCCCATCAAAACATGGGATAATCATACACTTAAACATGAGTATATCTTCAACATGAGGAAACAATAGGATTTTATGGCTAAACTCATAACTTGAGGATTCATTCTTAAACCAATTGAATATGACATGGAAATTCCAATACTCAAACATGATATAGTTTATTCTACTTCAAAATACTTGTAACAATAACTTGTAATTGAATTAACAAGAGATTCATGGAATTAGTTTAACTTGAACATTTAAATTTCATAATTTAAAACGCCAAAACGTTTCTTGGACTCAATGAGTGAAAAGAACCTATGGATGAACATCACACATACCTCACTAGATAAATTCATGACGATTTCTGAGAATTTCTTGAGATTTGAAGCTTGAATTCCATTATTTCTTGAGTATGGGTTAGGGTTTGTTCTTGTAGGACGGGATACTTCTTTTGGGAGAATTTGCGATGAAAAGAGCAAATAATGATCTTTGGGAACCAAAATTTTGTGTCATGGATGAGTTAGGTGAAGGGGAAATGACCCGAATTCCCTTAAATGATGAGGAACAAAAGCTAGACAAAAAAGAGAGGGGGCGATGCATGATTTGGAGCACCGGACTGGATAGAGCAATGCGGGCTTAGAACGGTGCACTAGAGGGCACGACCATTTTAGAGAGATGAAATGAAGGGCATGGTGCAAGCTTATCATGGTACTTATACTATTTTGGTGATCCAAACACACCCCTACGCTTGTCTAAAAATTCCAAAACTCATCCAAGATAAACTTTAATTTACCTCGATCATGAATTAACTTAAAAATCGATGGTCCAAGGTCAAGAAGGTCAAAAATAAAATCATCGAAGTTTAGGGGCCTTGAAAATGACTAAGTCCCAATGCTTAGGCTAATTTCTAAGGTTTGGAACCCTTATGCATGCAACTGAGAACTGAAATGAGCTAAGACTTTTACAGGGTATAACAAAAAGTGCCTAAATCAACCAGTGTGTGTTGTACTCTAACTAGGACCTACACCAAATAGGCACAGTACGCGTGAGTACAGTCCACTTGTACTTAGTAAGTATAATAGACAGACCGAGCAAAGTAGATAATAAAAACCAAGTGAAATTATGAGTGCAATCAGAAAATGTCCCTAAAATGGTAGCCGACATCGCTTGCCCTAAAAGTTCTACTATATACACATATGACCAAATAGATAGAGAAGAGAAGTGCAAGTATACACATACTCCAAGTACAGATACAAAGGATAAAACTAGTAGATAGACATTAAGTCATAACAATAATGCAATCATAGAATAATCACAAAAATGTGGAATGCAAATAAAGATGATGATAGGGTGGGTAAAGCAGGAGGTTATCACACAACCTTCGAGACTATCTCATAGTCTCTATATACATCTATAGAGCTAAAGTTTCTTGATGTAGGACCCATGGGGAGTTCATCAACCCATATGCAACTAGTATCCATGACTCTTCTCTGGCATATCTTTTAGAGAAGGTTAATAATATCCAATAGACGATACCAATATATATGACTCCTCTCCTGCACATCCTTCAGAGAAGGTCTATAAAATCCCATATTCCCAATGTTTCTAGATTCTCCAATATTTCCAGTATTTTCAAAGAATATACACAACATAAGAAAAAAATAAAGTATAAAAAATAACAATGTCAAGTATATATACAAAGAATACAAAAAACAAGTGAAATTATGAATATGATGCCATAAGGATGATGATGAAATGTTCATAGACAACAACAATGAGTATTTTCACTACCAACCTATAACGCCCCAAACCTAGTCCCGAGAGGTCACATGGTGCTCAAGACTACGAGTAGTCTCAAGATAACCTTGTAAGCCTGCTACTAAGTTTATAAATCATATTAAAGAAATTTAATCAGATAGAATTGCTAAAATACTGGATATTATCAAAACTGCCTGAGATCAACTGAATATACTAGCAAGAATACTAATATTGAAAGTTTGGATATAATAACTAGTGGTCCGACAAGCCTCTACTACTAAGAAACTAGAGAGCCATTGGGACAAACCCCCAACAGACTCAGACTAAACTGAAAGTAACTACTCAAATACTATGAAAGCTGGAAATCTGGATAAATAGGCCCTCGAACCTTAAGGACACAGCAACTGTCGGGATGTAGATAGAGATTCCTGAAATCACTCAAGCTACTGAGACTGAGCACCTGACTGTATTAGCAAACAATGTATCATATAGACGATTATGTGTATCAGTACATTGAGGATGTACTGAGTATATGGGGGTGAATGTATAAGTAAAAGTAATATCTCAATATTATTAAAATTCAAAGAATATGCATGTTGTATGTAACGACTCACTAACTGGAATAACTGAAAGCTAAAAATCATAAATCATGAACAACAAAATGAACTGCGTAAATCTGGTGAGCCATCACATTTAAAGTCTAAAAGCTGAACTATTATCTATGATTCTTTTTCGTTAAAATGTAGGGGAAAATACTTTCAAAAACTATTCTGAAGATCTTTACTATTGGGGAAATTCTTTAAAAAGCTTTTCTATCGTTCTTTACTAGTAGGGAGGTTCTCTTAACCGACAAAAACCACGTGAGCTATCATGGAGTCCAATGTCTCATTCTCCTAAGGGGAAAACCTCACATTGGGGAGAGGTGTCATACGTTTTCCAAAGAGTATAACCTGAAAGTGATCACATCTACAACTGTCATTCATATAGAAATAGGAATACTGAATCTGTACCTACATTGGCTTATAGTTCCTAGAAAGTACGATGCGCTAAACCAACAGTATCCGCTAAGTGCTAAATACTACTCCCTTTAATTTGTATGCTCATTGTGTAGGAAAATCCACTTTAAAAATCATAATGTTTCATACTGAAAGCTAACTTTGCATCTGTTTATTCAAAACAGAATTTAAGCTGTAAAGTGGATTCCACATCTTAGCTAAAGATCAAAAGATCAAATCTTTATTCAAAGTTATCTATAAACATATCATGGGATGCTTAAAAGTATAATTATTCTTGAAGTATCAACATACAACTAGGGCCAAATAACCCATACTTCAAATTTATGTCAAACATCATAATATACATGCTTAATGATGTAAATATTGGTAATTCAATTCAAAATCTGGGAATTTCTGCAATACGCATAAAAATACTAAAGAAGACATGCAATTCATCACCAACAATACTTGAAATCTAATAATCTTTAATTGGTGATAAACGGGTATAAACCCCAAACTAGACTTCATGTAATTTCATATAAAAATCAACTTAAATAAAATTTTGGGCACAAGGATGAACGAATTATTCTTGTTAAAAAAAACCCCACATACCTTGTAAATGAATTTGAATGTGAAAGTTTTATTCTTGACTCTCTAATGATGTTCTTAAAGCTTCCTCTTGAATTTTTTGAATCTGAAACTTTGGATTATAAGCTTTCTTGGAGTAGGAGTTATAGAATTTGTTCTTGATTCTTAGAGCTAGGGTTTTGTTACTAGACATAAAAAAGATGAATAATGAGGTATCTTTGCTATTTGGGCTAAAATTATGTGTTTTAGGTGGAATAAGAGTTGGGGAATTGACTCAATTACCCCTCTAGATGCAGATTTTTAATTACAAAAAAATTGCACCCAGCGATGCACAGAGTAACGTGCTGCATTAATGGGGTCGATGCGACGCGAAGGCCGACGTGATGCACTGATATCGCATTGGCTCACTAGAATTTATATTATTGAGGCTGGTGACAATACCGTCAATGCGGTGGATGACGCGACGTATCAAAATTGCGTTGATCGACTATTTTGGAAATCCAATTAGGATTCTAACGATATCCAAAAAATTTGAAACTCACCCGAGGTGACCTATTGACATCCCAAATCACGAATCGACTCAAAAATCAATATTTTAAGGTCGTAAGGATTGAAAATAAAGTAATGGAAATATCAAGGCCAAAAATGTGACTAAGTGTCAATACTTAGCTTAAATTTTCTAACTCGGGGACCTCTTTTTGCATGCTATATATGACTGAACATCTAGGATTTTGCGGGGTCTTACAATATCTCCCCCTTAGGAGCATTTATCCTCGAATGAGAATAACTAAGCTGAGAATACTGATAGACTAAGTTTACATAGTGAACTTGCACAAGAAACAAAAACTGAATGTCTAAATCTAAAACTTGATGAGCCACTGAACTAATCCGTGTATGCGAAGAATTGACATAAGATAACCATATGACTGAAACTGAGACTAGAAATGAACTGAATTAAGGAAGATTATTACCTTCGGTTGACTCTGAGTTTTTGGAGAAGAGATGAGGGTACTTGGCTCGCATGTCTGCTTCTTCCTCCCAAGTGGCACCCTCAACAGACTGATTTCACCACAGAACTTTGACCAAGGGAACTTCTTTGCTCCTTAGTCTACGAATTTGGTGATCAAGAATCTCTAGTTGAACTTGTTCATATGAGAGGATTTTTTTACTATCTATGCTTTCTAGAGGGACTATAACAGCTGAATCATCCATGCATTTCTTCAATAAGGATACATAGAAGACTAGGTGAACTGATGACAAATTTACAGGTAGCTCAAGCTCAAGAGCTACCTTCCCCACACTATTCAAAATTCTGTAGGGACCTACATTACAGGGACTAAGCTTCCCCGTTTTGCCTAATCTTTTCACCTCCTTCATGGGTGAAACATTCAAATAAAATATATCATCAACCTCAAGCTCAAAATCTCTCCTTCTTATATCTGCATAAGATTTCTAACAACTCTGGGTGGTTCTCAATCTATCTCAAATCAACTGAACTTTCTTAATGGATCCAAACATCATATCTGGCCCAATCAATGCAACCTCACCCACTTCAAACCAACCGACTGGTGACCTATATCTTCGCTTATGAAGATCTTCAAACGGGGCCATCTGAATGCTAGAATGGTAACTATTGTTATAGGGAAACTCAATCAATAACAAGTGGTCATCCCAACTGCCTTTGAAAACAAGAACATATGCCCTTAACATATCTTCTAAGGTCTAAATGGTCCTTTCTGCCCAACCATCTGTTTGCGGGTAAAAAGCTGAACTAAGATGAACTTGGGTACCAAGACCCTTCTGAAATACTTTCCAAAACAGAAGTAAACTAAGTAACCCTATCTGAGATAATGGACAAAGGAATTCCATGCAATCTTAGCAACTCTCTGATATACAGCTTCGTGTAATCTTCAGTTGTGTAGGATGTGTGAACGGCAAAAATGTGAGCTAATTTGGTCAATCTATCTACTATAACCTAAATCGAATTATGTTGCTGACGCGAATGGGGTAATCCAGTCACAAAGTCTATATTCACCTCTTCCCACTTCTAAGTAGGTATACAAAATTCTTGTAAAGTGCCAACAGGTCTTTAGGGTTTTACCTTAACCTGTTGACAAGTCACACACTTGGCTAAAAATTTTGTCATATCTCTCTTCATACCACTTCACAAGTAGATTTCCCACAAATCGTGGTACATCTTGGTGGCTCTCGAATGAATAGAATAAAGCTCAACATATGCTTCTGCCATAATTTGCTACCTCAAATCATTACCACATGGCAAACACAATCTACTCTGGTATCTCAATAAAGCCTCTCCCCCTTGAGATAATACCTCTACCCTTTGGTCTTTAACTGTCCCCTTCAGTTTGACTAAACTAGGATCCCTTTCCTACTTCTCTTTCACTTCAGAATCTAAAGAAGATCCTGAACTACTCAAAACCCAAATATTCCCCTCAGCTGAGTCAACCAACCTCACACCCAATCTAGCTAATCGGTGAACTTCCTAAACAAGTTCTTTCTTTTCTTTCTCCATATGAGCAACACTGCCCATAGACAATCTACTAAGGGTGCCTGCCACTACATTGGCCTTTCCCGGATGATACAACACACTCATATCATAATCCTTCAATAATTCCGACCACCTGTTCTTATAAAGATTTAACTGCCTTTAAGTAAAAACATACTGCAAGCTTTTATGATCCGTGAACACATTAACATGCACCCCATAAAGATAGTGCCTCCAAATTTTCAAAGCAAAAACAACATCAGCTAACTCAAGGTCATGGGTGGGGCAATTCTTTTCATGAGGCTTAAGATATCTGGAGTCATAAGGTATAACTTTGCCTCTCTACATCAGAACACAACCCAGACCAACTTTGGAAGCATCACAATACATGACGAACCCATCTGTACCATCAGGTAGTGCTAAAACTTAAACTAAAGTGAGTCGAGTCTTTAACTCCTGAAAACTCTTCTCACATGAATCTGACCATTGGAACTTAACTTTTTTTGAGTCAATCTAGACATAAGGGATGCAATGGAAAAAAACCCTCAATGAAACACCTATAATAGTCAGCTAAACCAAAGAAATTCCCAATTTCTAATGGAGAGATAGGTCTAAGCCAATTTCTTACTGCTTCCATCTTTTGGGGATCAACTCTAATGACCTCACTGGAAATAATATCACCGAGGAAAGCTACAAACCTTAGCCAAAATTTGCATTTGCTAAATTTGGTGAATAATTGGTGATCTCTAAGAGTTTGCAATACAATTCTAAGATGGTTTGCATAATCATCCTCGCGACGGGAATAGACAAGGATATCATCTATATAGACTATGACAAATATGTCCAAAATATTGTTTGAACAATCGGTTCATTAAGTCCATGAATGTTGCTGGGGCATTCGTTAGCCTGAAGGAGATGACTAGAAACTCAAAATGGCCATAGCGGGTTCTAAAAGCTATCTTCGAGATATCACACTCCCTTACTCTAAGCTGATGATAGAAAGATCTAAGGTCTATCTTGGAGAAATAACCCGTGCCTTGGAATTGATCAAATAAATCATCTCTTCTAGGGAGAGGATTCTTGTTTTTAACCATGACTTTATTTAGCTGACGATAGTCAATGCATATTTTCAAAGAACCATCTTTTTTTTGCACGAATATGATAGGAATGCCCTATAGAGTGACACTGGGCCTTATGAAACCTTTATCTAAGAGGTGTTTAAGCTGCTCTTTTAATTCCTTAAGCTCAACTAGAGCCATACCATATAGAGAAATAGAGATGGGCTGAGTATCTGGGAGAGGGTCAATACCGAATTCTATTTCCCTATCGGGAGGTACCTTAGGAAAATCTTTGAGAAAAACTTCAGGAAACTCATTGACTACTCGAACTGACTAAACTATTGGAGCCTCAGACCTAGTGTCCTTGACTTGAACTAGATGATAGATGCACCCCTTTGAAATCAACTTTTTGGCTTTAAGATAGGACATAAAATGACTCTTGGAAGACATTGAATTACCTTCCCACTCAAAAACTAGCTCATTTGAAAACTGTAACTTCACCACTCAGGTGCGACAATCTATAGATGCATAACAGGAATGAAGCCAAACCATACCAAGAATAAGGTCAAAGTCGACCATATCTAACTCTATTAAGTCTGTTAACATGATCCTATGAAGGACAGTGATAGGACATTTTCTATAGATTTGTTCAGCAATAACTAACTCACCCACTGGGGTAGAAACTAAGAAGGGCTCAAGGATATTTTTAGGACCTATTTCAAAAATTACTGCAACTAATGGGGTCACACAAGAGAAATTCAACCCGGGGTTCAACAACATACAAACATCAAGATGAAAGACACGAAGAATACCATTAATAATATCTGGGGAGCTCTCCTGCTCCTACTGGGATTGTAAACCATAGAAACAATTCAGGTGTTGACCACCACCGGTACTAGATGATGTGCCCTGAGAAGAGATTGGGTGAGCTATGAGAGCTGGTGTACTAGTAGCCTAAGTCTGGGGATGAACATCTATGCTTTCTTGCTTAGAATATAGGCACTCCTTGATACCATGGTTCAACTGACCATATCCAAAGGAACCTTTCTGACCCAAAAAAGCACTCACCAGGATGCTTCTTACCACATCTAGCACATACAGGATAACTAGGCCTTCCACCCACACTATTTTGAGATATAGACATAGAAGTCTTACCTTACTATTCTTGCTTATTT
This sequence comes from Capsicum annuum, assembly GCF_002878395.1. NCBI lineage: Eukaryota > Viridiplantae > Streptophyta > Magnoliopsida > Solanales > Solanaceae > Capsicum > Capsicum annuum. Next base: position 19,767,496 of record NC_061114.1, on the reverse strand, counting down.
CTGGGTACAGGGGAACTAGCTAAAGATGGCGCTGGTAAAGGTGGATGACTTTAAAACTACAAATGATTTCCCCCTGCAGACCTTGACTGACCATACTCAAATTGCCCAATTCTAGCCTTTTTATTACTTCTATCTCTTCCCTTCAACTTTTCTGCCTCAATCTATTAGGTATGAGTCATCAATCTAGCAAGATCCATGCCTCCAATAATCATAGCAGTCCTACACTCCTTGACTACTAATCTAGACACTCTAATAATAAACTTACTCATACTAGATCCAGTGTCAACTATTAACTCAGGAGTATACTTAGACAATTGGTTAAACTTAAGGCAGTACTCCTTCACTATCATTAAGCCCTGTCTTAGGTTCATGAACTCCTTAATCTTGGCTTTCCACAACTAACACAGAAAGAACCTATCTAGAAAAACATCCTAAAACACCTGCCAACTCATAGGAGTTGAATTCTCACCCCTACATTCTTTATATATAGCCACACAATCATAAGAAACATCCTTCAGCCTATAAGAAGCCAATTCCACACTCTCTTCTTTAGTAACTGCATAACTTGGGTGATCTTTTTCTCTTTATCAAGATATAACTATGGGTCCTCACCTATCTTTGACCCAAAGAATTTAGGCGAATTCATTCTCATGAAGTCACAGAGTCTAGATACAGCTAAATCATCCCCTGGCTGCTGTAAAACTGCAGCCTGATTATTGGCTTGAACATTAGCAATCATAGCTTGAGCAAAAGCTTGAAAGGCAACCCAAAATTTGACATGAGATATATTCTCATTCAGAGGGTTAGCAAGTTGGGGTGGCTGGTTATCATTTCTACCGACATTAGCTTGATGAGGAGGCATTTTCAATAACTGTCATGAAAGAGCACAAGTTAAAAGCAGATTGAGACACTATAAGCATGATAGATTATGAAAGAAAGAGAGAATTTCCTAAAGCATCCTACAGGCTCTTGCTAATAAGTGTGGCATGCTTCACACCCATGATCAAGACTTTACGTAATGCGGCTTGTCTGAATCCCTAGGAATATCTAAACTTTAGGCTCCGATACCAAGTTTTTAATGCCCCAAAATCTGGTCCTGAGACGTCACACGATACTCAAAACTACGAGTAGTCTCAAGATAACCCTGTAAGCCTGTTACTAAGTTTATAACTCATATTAAAGAAATTTAATCAGAAATAATTGGTAAAATACTGGATATTATTAAAACTATCTCAAATCAATTGAATATACGGTTAGGACTACTAATACTGAAAGTCTGAATATAATAGCTAGTAGTCCGACAAGCCTCTACTACTAAGAAACTAGAGAGCCATCGGGACAAACCCCCAACTAACTCAGACTAAACTGAAAGTAACTACTCAAATACTATGAAAGCTGGAAATCTGAATAAATGGGCCCTCGAACCAGAAGGACTCACCAACTATCGCGATGTAGATAGAGATGCCCAAAATCACTCATGCTATTGAGACTGAGGACCTGAACCTACATTATGAGACAATGTAGCACATAGACATATATGTAGATCAGTACTTTGATGATGTACTGAGTATATGGGAGAGAATACATAAGTAAAAGTAATATCTCAATATTATTAAAATTCACAGAATATGATGTTGTATGTAACGACTCACATAATTGAAATAACTGAAAGTTGAAAATCATAAATCATGAACAATAAAATGAACTGCGTAAATCTTGTGAGCCATCACATTTAAAGTCAAAAATCTGAACTGTTATTTATCATTCCTTTTTGTTAAACTGTAGGGAAAAATACTTTCAAAAACTATTTTGAAGATTTTTACTGTTAATGAAATTCTTTTAAAATCTTTTCTATTGTTATTTACTAATAGGGAAGTTATCTTAACCGACATAAATCATGTGACCTATCATGGAGTCCAATGTCTCATTCCCCTAACTGTGCATTTGTTTATTCAAAACTGAATTTACGCGGTAAAGTGGATTCCACATCTTAGCTAAAGATCAAAAGATCAAATCTTTTTTCAAAGCTACCTATAAGCATATCATGGGATGATTAAAAGCATAATCATTCTTGAAGAATCAACATACAACTAGGGCCTAATAACTCATACTTTAAATTCATGTCAAAACATCATAATATTCATGCTTAATGATGTAAATATTGGTAATTCAATTCAAAATCTGGAAATTTCTGCAATACGCATAAAATACAAAAGAAGACATGCAATTCATCATCAACAATACTTGAAATCTCATAATCTTTAATTGGTGATAAATAGGTATAAACCCCAAACTGAACTTCATGTAATTTTATACAAAAATCAACTTAAAACAAATTTTAGGAAAAAGAATGAAAGAATCAACCTTATTTTTTAAACTCCACATACCTTGTTGATGAATTTGAATGTGAAAGTTTTATTCTTGACTCTCTCTTGGTGTTCTTGAAGCTTCCTTTTGAAGTTCTTGAACCCGAAACTTTGGATTATAAGATTTCTACGAATAGGAGTTATGGAATTTGTTCTTGATTCTTATAGCCAGGGTTTTGTTATTAGAGATAAAAAAGATGAATAATGAGGTATCTTTGCTATTTGGGCTAAAATTGTGTGTTTTGGGCGGAATAAGAGTTGGGGAATTAACTCAATTACCCCTCTAGATGCGTATCTTTAATTACAACAAATTTGCACCCAACAACGTGCAGACCGACGCGCCGCATCGATGTTGTCGATGCGATGGCCGACGCAATGCGTCGATATCGCGTTAGCTCACTGGAATTTGCATGCTTGAGGCTGGTGACGATACAGTTGACGTTATGGATAATAAGACGCATCGAAATAGCATCGATCCACTATTTTGGACATCTAATTAGGCTTTTAACGACGTCCAAAAAATTCAAAACTCACCCGAGATGACCTATTGACATCCCGGATCATGAATCGACTCAAAAATCAATATTTTAAGGTCAAAAGGATCGAAAATGAACTCATTGAAATATCTAGGACAAAAATGTGACTAAGTGTCAATACTTAGCTAAAAATTTTTAAGTCTGGGACCTCTTTTGGCATGCTATATATGACTGAATGACTAGGATTTTGCGGCGTCTTACATAACCACAATGAGTATTTCCACATGATTCATATTCCAATAGAGTATGAATATATCTCATCACATAATTGTTAAAAAAATAGGCTTTTATCAAGTAAAACAAAATTATTCTCATGTATATAGGCTATTAATCATCACATGGGACCCCACACGGTCACACGTAGCACATAATATACCAAACATCATATAGGCCCCCACACGAGAACAACACAATAAGATAGTCCTTTTTATGATTAGTTCCCACACTCTTTGCATGCATTTTGTATCAACGTTAACTACCCAACCCAATCTGAAAGAGTTAAGCCATAATCTACCTCGAATGTAGAATTTGTTCTGCTATACTTCAATCCCAAAGTCTTACACCTCACGAATGAATCCAAATTCAACTAAAACATCAAAATCTAGAATCTACATGATAAAAGGTCAATGACTCCCATATTGCCTATTTTTAATTGGGGTCAAAATGGACCCCAGAAATAGGGTTTCAAAAAAGAAGGAAAAAATCATAAAATTGTCGTAAAAATATGTTCCTCAAGTTTTTAAGAGTGTAAAGCTGAAAAACCAAGTGAAAATGAGTCAAAAATGAGGTCCAAATAGAAGAAAAATTATTTTAAACTTTATCGGGTAAAATCATTGAAATCCTTTTAAAAATCAAGAATCGAAGTTGTTTTGAAGATGAAATTGAGGAAATTCTAGTAATTATAGGATTAGGAACATTATTCAAGTGAACAGGTGTAGAAATAGGGGCTCAATTTAAAGGAATAGAAATTTGGGCCTTCGGGGTCAAAATCCCCTATCTCCACTTTGAAATTTGAATTTAAACAAGAATCAAATGGTAAAGATGGAAGCAAATAGTTAAAATGAGTGTAATGGAGCTTACCCAAGCTTAGAAATGGAGAAAGTTTCAGAAAACCACAAAACCCTAAGCTCCAAGTCCCCAAAATGGTGAAAAATAATGAAACATAGGTATTTACACCCAGGGATTGCGATCGCAGACTAGGATCGCATTCACAGACCCTGGCCTGACAGAGGCATTGTGATCGCAGAAGGGGTTTCGTGATAGCAACATCCTCTATTTTCATGTGCTATCATGGTATATCTCATGATCATGGGTGCATCAGATATGTGGTGCACTAGCTGGGGACTTTGAATCAATCTGAATCCCCGCGGTCCCCTCATGATTCATCCAAAATATCATGAATGAAAATGACCTTTGCAACCCTATCAAAATTAATGGTCCAGACTTAATACAGTTATTAGATTTTCAAAAAAACATCATTTTCACAAAGTTGACCTCCAAAACCCAAAATCACAATTTTCCAAACTGAGGGTCGAAATGAGGTTTAAAGGCAGTAAACCCACACCAAATATGTTACCACCTAAAAATCAATGTTCTTGATCTACTAGTGCAGTTCATTTTACCATTTGTCATACAGATTAAAGGATAACCACTAAAGTAAAATATAAGGCTCCTAAAGCCACCAAAAACCACATTATCGTACAAATGGCACCCAAATGCATTGGGCATTGTGCCAATCAATCCCACACCCCGTAAATTCCATAATGCAAATACGGGGAGGGGTAAAATAGTCAAATCACACAAAATACATATTTCACATATTTCATCAAAATTCAAGTTGTGACATTATCCACCACTAAAAGGTCTTGTTCATCCTCGAACTAAAGGAAAAAGAAATACATGAATCATCAAAGAGTTGGGATAAGAACTATACATATCAGACTCAACCTCCCAAGTAGCCTCATACACGGGTTGATGTAGCTACTGGACCTTAACCATAGGGATACCTTTAGAGTGTAACCGCTAATATCCCTAGCCAAAATGGAGACCATCTACTCAATGAAAGACAGTCACTCATCTAACTGAACCGACTCCTAACGAATGACATAAGACTCATCTAAAATGTATCAGCGAAGCATAAAAACATAAAAAACTGGATGAACAACTTATAAATCTGGAGGCAAGGCTAACTCATAAGCCATATCACTAACATTCCAAAGAATCTTAAATGGACCAATATACCTGGGGATAAGCTTACCCCTTCTCCCAAACCTCAGGACACCCTTTATCGCTGAAACTCAAAGAAAAACACGATCACCAACACCAAATCTCAAGTCATGAAGTCTATGATCAGCATAATACTTTTGCCTACTCTGTGCCGCTCTAAGTTATCTTGAATGATCCAGACCCTATCCAAAAACTCACGAAGAAAGTTTATACCTAGATATCTAACCTCAAAAACATCAAACCAACCAGCAAAGAGCGACAACGCCTACTATATAATGCCGCAAAAGAAGCCATATAGATACTGAAATAGTAGCTATTATTATAACCAAACTCTGCTAAAGCCAAATACTTCTCCTAGTGCCTACAAAAATCCATCAAACAAGCACAGAGCATATCCTCTAAAACCTAAATGGTCTACTCCGATTGACCATCTGTCTGGGGAGGGGTTAAATACAGTACTAAGATCAACTCGAGTACCCAACTCCTTCTAAAAAGTCTCCAAAACTTGAGATTTGAATAGTAGACCACGATCTGAAATGATAGACACCGACACACTATGAAGATACACAATCTCACATTTGTAAATACGGGTCAACCTCTCAGCACCGAATGAAACCTACATCAGAAAGAAATAATATGACTTAGTCAATTAATCTACAATGACCCAAAAGCTATTCGAACCATGAAAAGTATAAGGTAGTCCAGTCATGAAGTCTATAGTAATCCATTCCCATTTCCCCTCGAAAATGGGTAACCTCTAAAGTAATCCACCAGGTCTCAAACGCTCGGCCTTTACCAATTAGTAACAAAGGCAATGAGCTACAAAATTTGCTACATCCTTTCTCATACAACCCACCAGTAATGCTACCCTAAATAACAATACATATTTATCATTTCTGGATTGATAGAACACTTAGAATAATGAGCCTCCTCTAAAATTAATCCAATCCAATCATCTACTCTCAGTACACAAACTCAGCCTTCAATCTTTAAAAGACCATCTGAATCAAGTGAGGCTTCCTTAGCCTCAGCACCCAACACCTTATCTCAAATTGATCTCTACCCTACATCATCCAATTGATAACCTTAAATCTACTCCATCAAAGAATACATAGCCTCCAAAAATGCCAAAACATGATGAGGTGTGAAAATATCAATCCTAACCATTCAGTTATCTAAAGATTGAACTCTAAGTCCAAAGGACTCTCTTGGGTTAAAAGATGTGACAACCTACCTATGCTAGTCAACTTCCTACTTAAGGTATCTGCAATCACATTAACCTTTCCTAGATGACAGAGAATAGTCAAGTCATAATCGTTAACCAACTCAAGACAATGATGCATCATCATATTAAGTTCTCACTGGGTGATGAAGTACTAAAATCTACAATGATCTGATAAAATATCACAACAGACTCCTTCCACGTAGTGCCTTCAAAACTTCTAAGCAAAAACAACCACACACAACTCTAAATCATAGGTATGGTAATCTCTCTCATGGGGCAGCAACTGAAAAGAAGCATACGCAATCACCTTAACCTCCTATATTAACACAACACTTAATCCAACACTTAAAGCATAAAAAATATGGTAAAGCCCACGTGCTCTTTGGGAAAAGTCAATATAGGAGCTAAAGTTAACAAATCCTTAAGCTTTTGAAAGCTCGCCTCACAAGCATTAGACAACTAAAAGGAAATCTTCTTCTGAGTGAACTTATTCAATGTAGATATAATAGACGAGAAACCCTAAACAAAACACTGATAATAACCTACAAAGCCAACAAAACTTCAAATCTCTGTGGGATTTCAATCATGAACCACTGTAGTCTTTGCTAGATTAACCATAATACACTTCTTAGTCACGGCATAGCCCAAGAAGGAAATAGACTCTAACTAAACACACACTAGGAGAACTTTACATACAACTTCTCATCTCACAATCTCTGAAGCATAATCTGCAAATGCTCCTGATGATCGGCCTCACTCTTAGAATAAACCAAGATATAATCAATACATATAATAGCAAAGAAGTTTAGATATAGTCAAAACACTTTGTTCATAAACTCCATGAATGAGGAAAGGGAATTGGTCAATCAAAAAGACGTGACCAAGAACTCATAATTACCATCTCGAGTCCGAAAAGCTATCTTCAGAATATCCAAAGATCTAATCCTAAACTGCTCATAACCAAACCTCAAATTAAATTTTCAAAAACACTGCAATACCCTTAAGCTGATCAATAAATTATCAATACGAGGAAGAGGATACTTATTCTTAACCATGACCTTTATCAATTTTTGATAAGTTGTACTCATCTGCGTAGACCTATCCTTCTTCTTCACAAATAAAATAGGTGAACCCCATGGGTATATACTAGGTCAGATAAATCCCTTATATAATAACTCATCCAACTAATCGTTCAGTTCCTTTAAATCATCTAGGTCTATCTTTAAGAAGAAATAAAAATGGACTTGGTGACCGATTCAATATTAATAGAAAAATCAATATCATGATCTGGAGGCATACTAGGCAAATCCGTAAGGAAAAAATCAATAAACTCAGGGACAACATAATCAGAATCCAAAGAAGAAGGTGAGACAACACTAGTATCACAACTATGAGCCAAATAAGACAAACATCCTCTCTTAACCAATCTACAATCCTGAACATAAGATATGATCCTCTTAGGACCCTAATGAAGCGCATCGTTCCAAGCTATCCTCGGGACACCCGGCAAAGCTAAAGTCACGATCTTAGAATAACAATCTAGGACAATATGATAAAGCACTAAACAATCCATACCCAAAATAACATTGAAATCAACCATATATAACATGAGAAAATCTACCAAAGTCTCGCGCCCAGTAAAAGTCACATCACAAGATTGGTACACCCAATCCTAACACTAAAGAATCTCTTATAGGGGTAGATACACAAATAGAAAAGGAAAAAGGCTCACTACCAGAGTCAATAAGAAAAATATACAGACATATAGGAGAAAGTCGATCCGAGATCAAATAATATAGATATAGATCTAAAATAAATAGGGATGATACCTATGATCACATCATCTAAATCCTCTACCTTAGGTCTGGATGTTATAGTATAGCATTATACATTACCACCAACTATCTGAGTGGCTGATCTGAGGTGGATTTATGTACCTTAGTGTTGTTATCCAAGCTTAGTTAGCCTTGATTTGAGGATAACTTATGTGCTTAATATGTTAATGATAATATAACTAAGCATATAAATGTTTAAGTATTTGATTACAATTTTTATGTTGTTTTACAAACAAGATTGTACTTAAATTGGTCACTTAGAGTAAAAATAAAGAAACTAGTGTTACTAGCTTGAGCTAGGTGTTGTTCTAGCTGATCCCAATGATTATAATATGCGTAATGAGTTCCTAATTATATTATTGTGTAATTATGTGTGGAACAACTTTTTTTGAGTGTAAAAGTTTCAATTTAATCAATCCAAGAGTCAAAACACTAAGCTAATGATTAATAGGACTAAACGAGTTCTTAGTTTAAGTTTCTAGTTCACTGTTATGAATTGTGTGTTGTTTTAAGCTCTAATTTATGGTGTTTAATGATATAGGATGCTTTGTGAGTTTATTATTATTGTATATGAATGATATAAAAACTGAAAATCAAGTGAAAATAACACAAAAAGACTTGGAATTGATCAATGAAAGCACAGGACAAGATTTGACGTAAAACAAAAACTTTGGATGTCCTTGGCGTGTATCTGACCCAAACCATGGCTATAGGGCACATTCCAAACGTAGAGAGCTTCAAAAGGGATCCAAAAATAGTGTTTCTCCATGATTAGGGTACGTCTCACAATCTAGTTTCTTCTATGAGCTCCGCAACACAAATCCTAGGTCAATTTTGGAAATTTTGTCCTTCTACAAATAGGACACTTGAACTGTATGTTAGACACCTTGGAAGGCCTTGAAATATAGAGAAAGGATGGAAAACACTTATATTAAGGTTTTTATTCTTTTACGTTAGTTTATTTATGGATTTTATCTTGTATTCAACCAAGGGGATTATAGTTATGTCCATGAGTGGCTAAAAGCCCCCTTTCCGGGGTTAAGTCCAAGAACATAATTACTATTACTTGAATTGATTACTTATCATATATGGTTGTTTATTTAGCCTTGTTTTAAATATTTTAAGGATTATCTACCCTTAAAATACATCCATTATCATCTTTATAAACTCGGGAGGGGGAATAAGAGGATAGAACGTGGGAGTAAATAGAGTAAGGTTCTTATTCTTTTATAAAATAAGGGATTTGAATTAGCATCTAGGATAGGGACATACCTAAAAGACTTGTTTGGTTCAATTGTAGGATGACATCTTAATACATCTAAATGTATTATTGCATCTCCGCTCAGCCATGTAGTTGTAATGTTCAGTTAGGTAAAAGATTAGAGGATCAGAAACCATAATCATACTATAAACCCAACAAATCAACAACCTAGATAAGTAATCTAATCAATTAAGTTCAATAGCTTAGTATGATTGTTCGTAGAGCCTTAACCCTGGGCGTCTCCTTATTGACTGTCCAAAACTTTTACTTTCTCGCATTATTTAATTTACTTTTAAATCATAATTCTTAAACTCTTTTGGTCATATTTACACCACTTTAATCCCAATCATTAAACTTGAATTCAATATTTTTTAAAGCAAGTCCCTGTGGGATCGATACTTTGCTTTTAAAGGGCCACTTTACTACTTGGTGAGACCACGTACACTTACGTGTGCTCTTGGGTGCAACATGTTTTTGGCACTGTTGCCAAGGATTTATAAATAAGAAACTATATATTTTTAGTTTATCTATATTAATTTGAACATAGTTTGTTATTTTTTAATTTTATTTTCTTTTACTTTTTTTATCACACTTCTTGATATGGCAGCCTGGGATAGATGGTTTTTGAGTGATGACAATTCTTGTTATTTTAGTGGGGTACCCCATCGAAAGGATTTATATATAAATTTTGATGGAAGCGCATGGACGGGACCTTCATAATATGAGGTAGATACAATCCTATCAGTGGAGCAGACCATAAATTGGTGTGAGGTTTGTGGTAATTGTGGTCATTCTGCAACTATATATGTAGCCAATCCTGAGTCAATGATGTTTATGGGAAATTCTCAAAGGGCATATTATTGGAACGCCTACAATTAAAAGTGGCTGACTCAGCTACCAATTCAATCATAGAACAACCAACAACAATAATTTCAATAGCAACTACAAAACGCACATGCCAATAACATAGAGGATATGTTAAAGAAGTTCCTGGCCACCCAAGAACAGTTGTTTGTTGAACTTAACAATATGAAAGTACTTCTAAAGTAGTTGAAGAATTAGTTGGGGCAGATACAGCAGGCACAAAATGCCATGTCTCAAGGTTGTTTGCCTTGTGACACTGAGCCTCCTAGACAAGTAATGGAAATCACTTTGAGGAATGATAAAGACTTCAATTAAGAACCTCCAATAATAACTAAGGAGGCAGATACAAAGTTGACTCCCTAACTGATTGAGACAAAGTTATTGATCATTCTAGAAAGTTTGAGTAATCGAAAACTAAAGTTACTAAACAGGTTATAGAGATGCCACCACCACCATGTACATAGAGATAAAGAAAAGAACAGGAGGATACTAGCCAATTTGTGGAGAAAACACAAGAATTTTAGCCTTTCAACTATCAACTTTCTCTTGATTCTAAAATTAAGAAGGTAAATAAGAGTGAGTGTCTTTTGGATAGTTTAAGTTTTGAAGTGAAATTGGTTGGGCCTCATTCAAAGAACTTTTCTATAGTATGTTTAGATGATGACATATCTGTGGAGTCATATGAAATATTGGAAGAGTTTAAAGATGAGGAAAAACAATCCTATATTCTTAATTTTACACCAAAAAAAAACACAAAAATATTCCCTACCTTAAGGCCGAGTGGTTTACCATGCACCGTCCATTACATAGTTCACTCATCTTTATACCACCACCCTATGAGTGGAGCAAAAATATGGAAGCAAGGTTGGGGGTAAAATTTATATTCTCAAAGTGGAGGAAAAAGTTGATTGGGTTGTTCCACGATACTAAATCAAGCGCTGCTTGTGAGGCAATCCAAGTTAAGGTATGTTTTATTTTTATTATTTTAGTTTTTAATTCATTAGTTATTGTTTCTGTTGAGTCACGGGTTGATGGGAAATCTAAGTACTGGAAAACCGGAGCTAAAGAGTTTGTCGAAGACTAAGTGTGGAGTCCCAAGACCCTTTTAATGTATAAAGATTCTACTAACTAGGCCTAGAGGAATCGGGGAGTATTTCTATCTCTAATTTAAAGTATACTTTGGGAACAAAGTAGATTTCTATGTGTGGGATGGGGAAATTCCCATTTTTATGAGTAATTTTAAAATTGTGTTAGGAATAAGTGGGATGTTCTTGCTGGTGTTATATTTGACTGCATGATGCAAGTGTTTTGGTTGCAAAGGCATATTGATTGTATGAATAACTACTTTTGAGAGTCCTAGGCTCATGATTATGACTCTTGTACTTGTTGGCTTAATGATTGAATTCATGTGGTTATCTAGTTGAGAATCTATGAGTATCCAACTTGAGTTGAGCATGTGCCATGTGTGTGTGAGGTTGTTATGTATTCCTTGGTGCATGTGATGTCTAGAACTTGTCTGGTGTGTATGCAAAGAGAAATAAATGGTGTAGGTTTAGGAGATGATATTGGCATTTCTTTGATAGCCATGTTTATACCCTTTTCCGGACTAACCATTGTGATAATCCTAGTTAGCCCTATTGAGACTTTAGCTTATTATATTTGGTAGCCTTATATATAGCATGTATCCCCTTCTTTATTGACCTTAATTTGATCTAAAGCTCTTAAGTACTTTAGTTGAAATTTAATTGAGTTAAGGAGTTTGAAATTCAAGTAGGAAAATGGTGAAATTGAAGCCCCAAAGTAATAATTATTGGTGTATACAATTGATGTGTTGTGGTTAGGAGTGAAAGAAATTTGTGCTGAAAATTGAATTGTGAATTAATAGACTATAATCCCTCATATATTGTATGTAAATGAGCTTAATTAGATGGGGCTAAACAAAAGATAGGGGTAGACAAATATGGTAGAAAGTGGTTGTTAGAAGTGAATTGAATGAAACGTGTGATGTATTAAAGTGATTAGGGAAGATAGTCATTATTCTTGGCCAAAATAGTTCCTGCCCGTCCCTTAGCTTACATTAAAAGTCTTGAAGACCTATTTGATCCAAAGCTTTATATTTTGATATTAGTAGAGTACTATATTAAGGGCAAGCCTATGTTTCATCTTGTGTAACTTGTTAATTCTTTGTGAGAGTGAGCGTAATTTGATTCTTATACCCAGTTTTTGATAAATTGCTTTTGTGTGAGTAATTATGGGTAGCTCTTTTATTATGAGGGAACATGTTTAATGATAGTTGGGTGATTTGTATTATGTATTTTATTGGGAAATATTCATGAGTTTTCCAACTAGGTGAGTCAATTCTTAAGGATAGGATGTTTTTAAGTAGCATTCTTGAACTTTCAACTGTGTATGTGACATGCTTAGTGTAGAAACTTGCATTCTGTGGAGTCATTGTAGTACTAGCTTTAGTTTCTTTCTTGTAGTAGAAGTGTAGAGTATCCCCAACTTATGATTCTTAGACTAAAGAGTTGTTCGAGAATGAACAAGGCATTAAGTGTGAGGTAGTGATCTGAGGTTGATTTATGCACCTCAGTGTTGTTATCCAAGCTTATTTAGCCTTGTTTTGAGGACAACTTGTGTTATTAATGTGTTAATGATCATATAATTAAGCATCTAAGTGTTTAATTATTTGATTACAATGTTTAAGGTGTTTTCCAAACAAGTCTGTACTTAAATTGGTCACTTAGAGTGAAAACGAGGAAACTAGTATTACTAGCTTGAGCTAGGTATTGTTCTAGTTGATCTCGATGATTCTAATGTGCGTAATAAGTTCGAAATGGTATTATTGTGTAATTATGTGTGGAAAAAACTTTTTTGAGTGAGCATAATAAGTTCCTAATGGTATTATTGTGTAATTATGTGTAGAAAAACTTCTTTTGAGTGTTCAAGGTTCAATTGGATCAATCCAAGAGTCAAAACACTAAGCTAAAGATTAATAGGATGAAACTAGTTTTTAGTTTAAGTTTTTAGTTCACCGTTATGGATTTTGTGCTGTTTTGAGCTCTAATTTGTGGTTTTTAATGCTATAGGATGCTTGGTTAGTTGAATATGATGATATATGAATGATATAAAAGCTGGAAATCAAGTGTGAAAAACTAAAAAAGGCTTTGAATGGATCAACGAAAGCATTGGACAAGAATTGACATAAAACGGACACTTTGGATGTCCATGGAGCGTAGCTGACACAAGCCAAGGATATAGTGAATGTGACACACATATAAATCTTAAAAAGGGACCCAAAATAGTGTGTATCCATGATTATGGCGCGCCAGACACCGTAGTTCCTGCTATGAGCTCCGCGACGTGTACTCTAGGTTAGTTTCGGCAATTTTGTCCTCCTATAAATAGGACACTTGAACTTGATGTTAGAAACCTTGGACGGATTTGAAACTTGGATAGGGGATGGAAAACACTTCAATTAGGTTTTTATTATTTTACTTTAGTTTATTATAGATTTTATCTTGTATTCATCCATGGTGATTATGGTTATGTCCATGAGTGGCTAAAAGTCCCCTTTTCAGGGTTAAGGCCGAGAACATGATGACTATTGGTTGAATTGATTTTGTTTTGACTTCTTACTATATTTGTATTTTTATTTATATTTTTTGTAACTATTTTAAGGATTAGCTACCCTTAGAATACATCCATTGTCATCTTTGTGAACTCGGGAGGGGGAATAAGAGGCTAGAACGTGGGGGTAAATAGAGTAAGGTTCTTATTGTTTTATAAAATAAGGTATTTGAATTAGCGTCTAGGATAGGGATATACCTAGAAGCATTGTTTGGTTCACTTGAAGGATGACATCTTATTGCATCTAAATGGATTATTGCATCCTCTCTCAACAATGTAGTTTTAATGTCCAGTTAGATAGAAGATTAGAGGATCAGGAGACCATGATCATACTATAAATCCTGTGAATCAACAACGAAGATAAGTAATCTAACTAATGAAGTTTAATATCTTAGTATGATTGTTTGTAGAGCCTTAACCTTGGGTGTCTCCTTATTGACTGTCCAAGACTTTTACTTTCTCGCATTGTTTACTTTACTCTTAAGCCATAATTCTCAAAAACTCTTTTTGTCACATTTGCACCACTTTAATCTCAATCGTTAAACTTGAATTTGATAGTTGTTAAAACAAGTCCCTGTGGGATCGATACTTGGCTTTTAAAGGGACACTTTACTACTTGGTGAGACCACGTACACTTTCACGTGCGTTTACAGCCCCGCGGCCACCATCACATGCTCCACTACCTCTGCCCCTCGCACCTTTTGTAGTACCCCTATCCCTCATAGTTGTAATAGGAGTAGATCGAATCACATGGTGGGGAAAGTCCTTGGCAAAACTACCAATGTCATAACACATAAAGCATCCTCTAAACTTATCCTGATGGAGCACCATTTTGGCGCATCCCTGAGACGCTCGAGGAGTAGGTCCATACATTCTCGACCGATCCCCTATACTTCAAAATGATTCCCTAAACACTACCATCCGTGTCGTGGCACGCTGAAGAGCAGGAGGCATAGCAAGCCCAGCTAGCAGAAACCCCACCTAAGGAGGAAACATCAATGAAAGATGAACTCCTGATCTCTGAACTCCATACTCAAATAACGATGCTAAATGAGGAATAATACTTAGGGACTGAGGATTACCCAAAATTTAAGACGGTGCAACTTGAGGATCCACACTTGTGACTGGAGGAACACCATAAGCAAACTCTAGCAGAAGCGAAGGTACAATACTCGGAGCTGGGGGAATACCAAACAAAACCAAAGGAGCACCCTCCAAATGGGTCAACAAATTAACCTACAATCCCACCACGACTGAGGTAGAAGAACTAGGTGGAACCAAAGTAGGCCCTGTACCTATAACATACTCAACACTAGGCTTAAGGGAGAGTCCCCTAGTGCTACTCCTGGATGGGGCAGATTCAGGTGACCGTCCATTCCCTTAAGCTCATCCATAACTCAAGGCTCGTCCTTTAGATGAAGGATCCATATCTCTGACCTTGCGAGACCTAATCGACACCATTTTCATAGAAAGAGTGAAACATAACTCAAAATACAAGGTATGAAATAAATTCACACGATACTGAACAAAATAAGAGAAGTTTCCTAATGACATCCTATAGCCTCTCGAAGATACATACAGACGTCTAATCCCCGAGGCTTTACAAAAATACCGTTCTTACACCATTGAGACCAATAAACTTAGCTGCTCTAATACCAATTTGTCATGATCCAAAATCCAAGGTTCATGATGGCACTCGCATGGCAAACCTTGACAAGTAATCCTATCACCCAAAATGGTACACAAAGGGAAAGAAAAAATTAACCCTAAGGTAAGGCTTCTAGAACAATGCTAAACCATAAAACAATAATAAATGTAGAAAGAATATAATCAACAATACAACCATAACTTTCAAAACCTGATGACAACAGTATAAGAACACATCTAGAACAACTCGAATCCAAATGAAATACATAAAATGTCTAAATATAAGAGAAACTCTGTCTCTAAAATAAAAGTAAAGACATAGTCTATAAGAAAGGTAGTAGAAGACATATGGACACTTGAAAATCAGCCAGTACCTTGAAAGCTCCAAAAGCGCCCGAATCAACCAATGTGTGTCACACTTGAACTACAACCCACATCGAAAGGTCGTAGTAGGCATTAGTATAGTCCACTAGTACTTAGTAGGTATCATAGGCTGACTGAGAAAAGTACATAATAAAACATAAAAAATACACACTAAGGGCATTTCACCTACAATCAAAAAATGACCCACAACGGTGACCCACACCACTTGCACTAATAGTTCTACTATATACACATATGACAAAATAAATAGAGAAGAGAAGGAAAGTATACACATACTCCAAGTAAAATACAAAGGATAGAACAAATACACAGATATCAAGTCACAACGGCAATACAATTACAAAATAAACACAGCATATGGAATGCAAATAAAGATGATGATAAAGGTGGAGCAGGAGGTCGTCGCACAACCTCTGAGATTGTTGCTCAGTCTTTATATAAACCTACAGAGCGAAAGCTTCCTGATTTTGGATTCACGGAGGGTTTGTCAACCCGTATACAACCAATACCTATGAGTTTTCTCTGGTATATCCTTCAGAGAATGTCTATGACAAGACCGACCCTGTGCCTAGTTGTGGTGGTAGCTCAAGCCAACCGAGAGTCAAAGATTACCCCCATAGCCTGTCCAAAACATAAATCCAAAATAATAGTGAAAGACCACCAATCATTATATAAGATAGGTAACATGCTCAAAAATAAGCTCTAAGAGTCAATAACAACCATCCACCCCACACATGTCCACAAAAGCCTCTACACCAATTCAAATATCAAACTAGGTCAGCACATGCCCCCGACCATGAAAGTGATAATTACATGATAATGTTAATGTGAACTCTTCAATTCTAAAGTATGGAAAGAAACCAATGGAATGGACAAGCTTTTTGAAAGATAGGATCTCACTATTTCACTGCAAACCAACCAACAAATCAGATCACCTAATGCTGCACAAGGGTAAATAAAGTGTCTTCGAACCCAACATTATGAAACAACGTAACGTCCTAGGAAGGTTAGAAAGGTGAGTGATAGCATGTAACTCATTAAAAGGGATAAAATAATACCATTTAAAAATCAAGTCCAAACTCATTCTACAAGTTCACATACATGCATACATATATATGTATAAGATAATGGGATAGGTACCAAGGTTTAGCATAAGATTTAAAACCATTAACTTGGACTGTGTAGCTCTAACCATCTTAAGAACACCCACGGGCTACATGGTTTGGATCTCCTAACGAAAAGGCCTCATTGCGTGTTAGCCACAAGAATTAGAGAAATCTAAGAAAGGGACAGGGAATCCAAGACTACAACCATTCCAATAGATATAAATATATAAAGTGTGAAATATGCATACGACGATCAAGGGCCCCACGTCGGCAAATGTGGTTTCCATTATCGGTTCCTCCAGGACCTCTACCTTTCACAGCGAGCTACATAACCCCCTCTAAGCCCAAATTGAAACATTTACACATATCCCATCCATTAAAGCAAGGAGTCATCTATTTTGGCATTCACCGAATGATATCGTCATACCAATTAATTAAGCTTACAAGTCAATTCCACTATGCCAAACCAAACCAATTAGCCATAAGACTCCAAAGTTTTAATTCAAAATCAATCCATGGCCACCAAGGCCCTTTAAAACCATTTATACTCCATTAGCCTGTTTGTGCAATACAATAGTTCAAAAGTGGTTAAATTATGCATATAGACATGTTTCAAGCCAATTTCATAAGGTGGGTTGAGGTCATTACCAATTCTAATACCAAAATCTATAAGCTTGGGGAAATCTAGGACCCACATTCCATTTACCATGTCCATGCACCCAATGATTTTCAAAATCCATCAATAAAGCATAAACAAATGCATGTAAATCATGGAAATATTATTTAAACAATAACCATCAAAAACCCTCAACCTAAATCCCAAAATAAAACATTAAAACCACATGAATATCAAACCATTGTATGCTATAAATGAAAGAAAAGTTTAGAAAAGAGATAAATGCCTTAAAACACCAAGAATTTGGAGAAGAAACCACACTTTGAGCCCTAGCTAGGAACCCTAACCTTGCTCTAGATTAAGGAATTTAAGAGAGAAGAGTAGTTTATGAATATGTTAATTGGGTGGAAATAGGGTTAAAGGAAGCTTTTAAGTCATGGGAATAGATTAAGGAAAGGGAAAAGACCAATTTACCCTTAATAAAAAACGTGCATGTAAATAACTCCTAGTTGCTACAAGTCTCGTAAAGACTCATTGTCACTAGCCATGAGTCATCACCACGACTCGTAGTCTAGGGAGTGACTCAGGGCCACCTTACTGGTTTGGTCACGAGTCCCACACTATGACTCATGACCAGATTTTACGACTCGTGGGGGTTCTATTCGTACTTAGGGAATAAACATAGGTAATCCTCACTTGTTGGATTATGACTAGAACAATGTGACTCATGAGAAGTCTTCATGACGCGTCACCTGAGCCGTTCACTAGGCAGTGAGCATAATTACTAAGAAAAATTTAGAGTTCAAAACCTGGGATATTAAAGTCTATAATATCCAATATTCTATACCAATATCTATGACTCCTCTCTGACAAATCCCTCGAAGAAGGTCAATAAAATCCAATGTTCCTAATATTTTCAAAGTCTCCAGTATTTCCAGTATTTTCAGTATTTTCAGAGCACATACATAACCTAAGACACAAATCAAGTACAACAAACAACAACACGAAGTATATATACATAACATACAACAAGTGAAATTATGCGTGTTAGGCCATATGGATGATGATGTAATGTTCATAGTCAACCAAAATGAGTACTTACAAAACCAACCACAATTAGTATTTCCACATGATTCATATACCAATAGAGTATGAACACACCCCTTTTAACAATTGGTACCAAAATAGGCTTTCATCAAGCAAAACACAATTATTCTCATATATATAAAGACCATCAATCATCATATAAGACCCCACACATTCCCACTTAGCACATAATATACCAAATCCACTAATTATATAACATATTGGCCCCCACACAGGCACAACACAATAAGACATCCATTTTTTATTATTAGTTCTGCACCTTAACATACATTTTGTATCAACATAAACTACCCAACCAAGTCTGAAAAAGTTAAGAAATAACCTAACCTCAAAATACCAAAACAGAACTGCTACACTTCAATCCAAAAGCTTTACAACTCACTAACGGGTCCAAATTCAACTAAAACATCAAAATATAGAATCTACATATCAAAAGAAAGCCTACGACACCTATATTGGCTAATTTTAAGAGATCAAAATGGACCCCCAAAATGGGTTTTCAATAAAGAAGGGCAAAATCATAAATTTACTTTAAAAATATGTTTCCCATGTTTTTAGGAGTATAAATATGAAAACCCAAGAAAAAATGAGTAAAAAATGAGGTTCTAATTGAATAAAAATCATTTTTAAACTTTACCAGGTAAACTCTTTGAAATCCTTTTAAAAATCAAGAATCGAAGTTATTTTGAAGATGAAATAAGGAAAAACTAGTAAAAATAGGATTAGAAACATTATTCAAGTGAAAAGGTTTAGAAATTATGGTTCAATTTGAAGAAATACAAATTTGACCATTCGAAGTCAAAATCCTCAATTTCCTCTTGCAAATTCGAATTGAAATAAGAATCTAATGCTAAAGGTGGAAGAAATTAGTTGTAATGAGTGTAATGGAACTTACCTAAGCTTAAAAATGGGGAAAGTTGCTCAAAATCACAAAATCCTAAGCTCCAAGTCTCAAAAATGGTGAAAAATGACAAATATGTGTATTTATACTTCGGGGTTGCAATTGCTGACCAGGATCGCAATTGCGGACCAGGATCGCAATTGCGGACCTCGGCCTGACAGAGGTATTGCGATTGCATAAGGGGTGTAAAAATTGTGAAACTCTCTGTCTGCACACCCTCTCGTGATCACGGGTGAACCGGATATCTGATGCACTAACTGGGGATGTTGGATCAATCTAAATCCTCGTAAGCCCCTCGAAATTCATCTAAAATCCCATAAATGCAAATGAACTATGCAACCCTATCAAATTTGATGGTCTGTAATCAATGGCGATTTCAAATTTTCAAAAGGAAACCAGGATCATAAAGTTGACCCCCGAAACCCAAAATCATAATTTTCCAAACCAAAGGTCGAAATGAGATTTAAAAGCAATAAAACCATACCAAACATGTTACCACCCTAAAATTGATATTTTGGACCTACTGTCGCAGTCTATTTTGCCCTTTATCACATGGATCAAATGATAACCACTGAAGTCAAATATAAGACTACCAAAGCCACCAAAAACCACAATATCACACAAATGGTACAAAAATGCATTGGGAACATTGTCAATTAATCCCATACTCTAGAAATTCCATAATGCAACAATATGGAAGGGTAAAAAATTTAAATCACACATAAACACATATTTCATCAAAATTCAGGTCATTACATGAACATAAAGTGCAAATTAAAAAAATGTGTGTATCAAACCATATATACTCGATAGCATCATTGACCAACCATAATTCAACATGATGGAAATATCTACCTAAATCACTGCTACCAACTATAACCTTGAAACACCTAAAAGCAGGAAGGTCATAGGTACACTAGTAGATAAACGTCAATAATAGGGGTAGCTAACACTGCCCAAGTCCATAATTCCTTAACCATGAGGAATGTAAAGTATGAAAAATGGCTAGAATAAGAGATGATATTGCTAGTGAAAGTTTCTAGAAGCTTTAAGAATGAAATCTTATAAGAATAATCTATATTCATTTCATTCCGTAGAACTACATCATATCTAAATTTCCAGCCATTTATCATGCTTAACAAGCTATGGGGATCTGGATCGAGCCTTACTATTTGGGACATATCTTTTGTAACTAGGAACCATTCTGTTTTTTTATTACTCATTACTACTTTGAAGGCAAGGTATTTAAAGGGGTGCCATGCATCTCAAGTAAACAAGAAATCGTAGTTGGTTTTCATATATTTTTGCCTAGTGGACATCATCAAAGAATAATGTTAGAGACAGGGTAACAACTTTTATTGGTTACACCTTTAGGTGTTGGTTCTTCTATATTTAGATATGGAGGTAGATCTATATAATGTGGATTCAATATTTTAATTTTTACATTGATCTTATACATGCTTAGGAAATCCATGCCAAGTCTTCTACAACAAAATTGACTCGACAAATAAAATACTTAAGAGGAAACTATTTTAAAATACAAAAATGCAAGATATGAAGAAGGTCATTTTGCTTTTGAATAGAGTTGGTCTGCTGATAAGAAAATAGAGTTATATTCATGCTAAAGAATGTAGAGGTTTGAGTCCCCTCCGAGGCATAATGCCTAATCCGCACCCTCCTACAATTGGTATCAGAGCCTAGTTATTTAAAAAAAATACAGAAGTAGCATATATGTTTGAATTTAGATTGGATTTATTTGAGATTAATTTATATTGATTAATTATGAGAAGACCATTTAAAAACAGAGAAGCTTTTAGAAAAATTAAAGATTCTTTAATTTTTAATTATTCAGAATATATAAGTCTAAATAAAACAAAAGAAAACCCACAAAGATTAGCCTACCTAATTACCTTAATATCTAGTATTGAAGCAAAATTAATAATCCATTTAAAATCTAGAAGAATGAGACACATACCACCTAATTATGATAAAATCGGATTTAGATACCCACCAAAATATTATAAATATGGTTTAGATGAATAAAGTACAAAAATACAAAGAATTAAAACAAATTATTTCTAAAAAACGTAAAGAATTAAAAATAAGAATTGAAAGACTACATTATAATATATTTGCCGGAGTTAGTAAAAACTCAATAAATGCACAAAAAGATGAAATATCAAATTTAGAATCACAAATAGATAGTTTAGAATATATATATCAACATGAACTATTTACAATAAAATGAACAAAGAAGAATTTATAATAGATGAAAAAATATATGAAAATTACGAAGGATTAAAAATAAAAATAGTATTTTCTAATATAGCAAGACGATATAAGAAAATAGGTGAACATTTATATTTAATGCTAGAAAAAAAAAGAATTAAAATTAGAAGATAAATTGACAGCTTTGGTTAGAATAGAAAAAGAAAACAAAGAAATAGATAGAAAAAAGGAAATAGAAAAAACAAAACAACAAACTACAGAAGAAATACGAAAAATAGAAGAAACTAAAAATAGTATGATTGCTGAATTAGAAAAAGAACTACAAATGTTAAAAGATCTGTATGAAAAAAGACAGAAAGAAAAAGAATAAAAGGGTAAAGAACAAAAATTATTAAATGAGATAAATCAATTTAAAGAAAAATTAGAAATAGAAACCAAGGAATTAGAAATTAATACAATAGATGTTGAAGAAAGAGATAATTATGATTCGGAAGAGAATGAAACATATACAGAAATCTTAACAAATAAAAAAACTTAGGAATCAATGAAAAATAAAAAGTAATTAATGAAGAAAATTTAGAAAATATAAACACGGAAATAAACACTCTTGATAAAAAAGAAGATGAAAATATAATACCTAGAAGATCAGAAATAAGAAAACCTACATATTATAAGAATAAGTTTAAAAGATATAATCTAAAGAATGGATATGACAAATGGACACCAAAACAAATAGTTAATAAAAATTATAGCTTTTTAGACTTAAATTGTGTAATAGATACAGAAAAAATAATACAATTATGGATAGGATATATGACAAAACAATTATTAGATAATAATACAAATGTAATAGATGCACCAAAATATATAGAAAGAACACTAATAGGAACAGTGAAATTATGGTTTTTAAATCTAACTGAAAATAGTAAAAGAGTATTCAGAACTGACAAACCCACAGAAGAAACATCATCAACAACCATAACTAAACTAACACCTATAGAATTATTAAAAAAAATATGAAACAGCTATAAAAGACGAATTTAGTAGCATGACGACAACAGAAGAAGAACAAAATGAAGAGAAAGATACTAGGAATTTAATGTTAAAATTAGCAATATGTAATATGTGCTACATAGATGAATATACTTGTGCATTTAAAGAATATTATTATAAAGGAGCATATAATATAGAA